>NC_060163.1:8649218-8677499 GCF_021292245.1 Micropterus dolomieu | reverse complement strand
CCTCTCTATTAATGTGCTTGGACACAGAGCTCTGTGAACAGCCAGCCTCTTTAGCAATGACCTTTTGTGTCTTGCCCTCCTTGTGCAAGGTGTCAATGGTCGTCTTTTGGACAGCTGTCAAGTCAGCAGTCTTCCCCATGATTGTGTAGCCTACAGAACTAGACTGAGAGACCATTTAAAGGCCTTTGCAGGTGTTTTGAGTTAATTAGCTGATTAGAGTGTGGCACCAGGTGTCTTCAATATTGAACCTTTTCACAATATTCTAATTTTCTGAGATACTGATTTTGGGGTTTTCATTAGTTGTCAGTTATAATCATCAAAATTAAAAGGAATGAACACTTGAAATATATCAGTCTGTGTGGAATGAATGTATACATTATTATTATTAAGTTTCACTTTTTGAATGGAATTACTGAAATAAATCAACTTTTTGATGATATTCTAATTATATGACCAGCACCTGTATGTATGTATATATATATATATATATATGTATATATATATATATATATATACACAAACTGGATCTCCAGAGACAAAAAGATGGCATATTTGCATCCACATGCGCAGTTGCAGGATCAATGATGTGTGCATTAATGCATGAACAGATCATGAGCATGTACAGGAAACATGCACAGTGCTGTACGTCCTGAATCTATATGCAGGCCTTAATGTATTCAGGGCATTTTACATTAGAATAATCAGTGTAGTCATGCTGCAGAGAGACAGAGTAGATCTGTCTGTTTACTGTAATATTAAATGCAACAAATCACTGACTGTGTGTCCAGATCTAAGTGATCTGGGCGGAGTAATTGATTGTTACAGTATATTAGCAAAGTCTCATCTCAGTGTGGCCGTAATGTGATGGGAAGGCATTGAAGTACAGATGAGCTCATAGATCTCAGGCTCATCGCTGTTACGTAACATGTTACAGAAGAGTCTTGGGAGAAGAAACCTGGAAGTTACTTATTAGTTATACACACAATAGCCCTTTTAGCAGAGGAAACTGTTTAAAGAACTCATGCCTGGCAATCTCAATTCAGGGCAACAAAGTCCCATCGTCATTTAATAATAATAATAATAATAATAATAATAGATTTATTTCTATAGCACTTTTCAATACAGGTAACAAAGTGCTTTGCAGCAATTAATGTAAAACATCGACAAGGCAAATAAAATACAAATCACACAGTAGATATCCTGCTGTGCAATAAATAAAACATAAACAGGTAGATATACAAATAATGGAAAAATAAAATACAGTGAAAGCTTTTTTGTAGAAATGTATCTTAAGAGGTGAGATGAAACCATGAAGAGCCTGATCTCCTCTGGTAGACTGTTTTAAAATGTGGGGGCCCTGACAACAAAGGCCCCGTCCTCTTTGGTTTGGTTGATATGCGAGAATTGGTGAATGTGTTGTTTTTCAACTGAAAGATCACATTCCTGGAAGACTGTTTCAGAGGAATGTAATGTAGGCACGCCTTAATTAAAATGTAATACTGCTCATTGATGAAATCACTCAGTTAGGATTTGATGGGACAGAGAAAGATGAGTCTCTGAATTTGGGTGGTGATGGGGCAGTGGATAAGACACATGCCTTTGATGTGAGAGACCCGGGTTTGAATCCACTGTGAGACACCAATGTGTCCTTGAGCAAGACACTCAACCATTAGTTTCTCCAGAGGTGTGTGACCTCGGACATATATAGCAATTGTAAGTTGCTTTGTATAAAAGCGTCAGCTAAATGTAATGTCACTTTGGCTGATAAGTGACTTCTTTGAGGCAGGTGAGATGTGCAAACAAGCTTTTTAATATTAGTGAGCAAAACTTACATGGATCTAAGATGTAATAACAGGATGACAAATTGTAATGACACCAGATTAATCTAATTCCTTGTATGTGTAAACTTACTTGGCAATTAATCTTATTATGATTCTGGAAACTGATCCAGACTGTGGTTTATTAACAAACATGCACCTGTTCATTCAAAATATCGCTGATTTAGAATTCCTCATTTGTAACCACCAAAAGCTATTTCTGTCATGGCTATCCAAACCTGCAAGTCTTAATCTTTTAACCTGCTGCACGGCCAGCGTCACTCTTTCAAAGGCATCCGCAGAAACTCTCATGAAGCTCAGCCAACACTCCATAAACACTACATAGCCCAGAGACAGGTGAAGATTTTTTTTTTGTTGCAGATTAAAAGTCCAAATCAGCAAGATGTTTGAGCGGCGAGCCAAGGGAAGTGCGTGGAGGCCCGAGGCGCTGCACAGCAGTGAGTCAGAGAGGGGAAGAGGAGCAGAGAGAGTCTGGAGGAGAGGAAGACAAACGATATGGTTTAAAGAGGGGGGAGAGGAGAAAGAGACAGATTTAGGGCTGAATTTCGGTGAGGAGGGGGCAGGGCAGAAAGTGAGAGAAAGGAAAGAAAAGACTGAAAGGAAAAAGGCAGAGAGAAAACGATTTAAGAGATCAGGAGGCGTTTAAAGTCTTTTTTGTTGTGCGATGCAAATATTTTAGGAGGGGACAATTTCACATCATAATCTTATCCAGACTTTCACAAAGACACGCATGCACAGTGTATATAAAAGGATTCACAGTAAGATGATTAAGATCTGAATTGATTTAAATATTTTAATATAAAATTGTTTCAAAATAAGGCTCCAGAAATAGAGTGTTTAGGGTCTTATTTCTTGATGTAATTTGTCTTTTTGGTGTTCACCTTCCTTTGACATGTCTCATCTACTTTACATACTTTAGTTAGTGGTTTCTTATATGTCACCTTTAAGCCAAAAAGAGGTCCAAAAACACACCATCTTTAGCCATATTTATCACATATTGTGTTTTTTGGGGGTGGATTGCTCCTTCACACACACATACACACACACACACACACAGTTTGTAGATGATTAGAGAATAGGTCAAAGGGACTCACTTTTCTATTTGGCAGGTTGAGTGTGAACAAGCTGCGCCAGGCTCTCGTTGTCATACCAGTCACACTATATGTGCATGTTTTGTGTACCTGTACATTTATGTGTGTGTGTGTGTGTGTGTGTGTGTGTGTGTGTGTGTGTGTGTGTGTGTGGTAGAAGGGGGTAAACACATGGGCTTCGTTAGCAAAACAGGCACCAGTGTTTGAATTATTGATCAAGGGAGTGAATACCATCAACACTGTAAATTCAGCAAATGCACAGGGAGTGGAAATGTGTTTATTCAAAGTGATGACTACGCCTGCGTGTGTGTGTGTGTGTGTTTGTGTGTGTTAGTGTGGGACAAAGAGGGACATGTTGGCTGTGGGAAGAAGGAACGGGTGATTGGGTAGCGTGTATCTTTAGATGAAAAAATTAAATGAATGGAAAGTTAAGTACTAGGAAGTACAAGAATGTGTGTGTGTGTGTGTGTGTGTTTGTGTGTGTGTGAGATGCTGTCATTCCTTTGCATTTCTTGCATCCAAACATAACAAGCCCCTAGTCCAAACATGACCATATTGCAGGAAATCTTGCCCGTATGTTGTGCAGCAAAAAAAGCCGCAAGTCAAATACAGCTGACTGGAATTTATCCTAGAGGACACACACAACAACACACACATAAACACATGACAGGGTGATGAGCCACTTTGAATGGAAATTTGTCTCTGACAAAACTAAAACCAGTAATTCAGTATATTGACTATAAATTGCGGTATAAAAAAATGCATAGCAAAATATAATTCAATGGTTTAATTTTATTGGTATAATGAAACAAAGCCTCTTCCAAAAATACAGGTCACATGACACAAATATTTTAACCTGGTCAAAATAAAGGCAGTGGCTTCAGATGTCTCATACATGGACTACAAAACATGATTCTGTGAGAGTGGAGTTATGAAATATGTAGTTAAGAGACACTGAGCAAGAAAGTGGTGAAACTCAAGTGCAGTCAAATGCATCATTAAGGCCCTGCATCAGGGTACACTAAAACATAACCCACCAAACCCAGGGCACAAAAATTTTATTTTTTGTTTAATAGGACATTGCTCAGGATGAATTATCCTATAAACTTTGGTTTGACATCAAGTTCAACATCAGCCCAAAACTGGCACAACATAACATAACGTTAGTTCAAGCATTCAAGAGTGGCGTCGGATGCTTCATTCATGCATCACAATCACTAGCTCATTTACAGCCGTGTGGCAATCAGCTGACTAGTAATGTCCAGTCATATTCAAGTAAATCACAACCATTATAAACTATAAACACACGTCACTGTTACTCTGCTGACATTATAATCCACAACAGATTCTTGGAAAGCTCCCTCAACAATCAGAGCCTTTTTCTGCTAAGTGTAACTCTATAAACATTGGTAAACATTGTCAATGTTTAGACACTCAATCTTGAGTGCAAATGGCAGTAAATCCAAAATAAAAAAAATTATGAATGGTTTTAGGAGTCTAGTTAGTACTATATGCATATATAGTTAGTATTTATATGACTGCATGCACATGTGAGGATTTCTGTTAATCTCTGTTAACCCCTGTTAAACCAAAGCCCACCACACAACCCACAGTTGTAGAATTGTAAAAAAAAACATGCAAATACAGGCAGGCAGGAATCATGAAAAAATGCACACACACATTCACACACAGGCAACTTCCCTGGGATGAGAGGATATACTGTAAATCAACTGCTTGCATGTGTGTTAGTGTTAGTGTGTGCACGTGCGTGCACACACTAACACTAACAGTGTGCACAGCTGTTCAGGACAGCCCTCACAGGGGATCAACTGTAAACATCTGGATAACAGATGATGTTTGTTGTTTCATTCCCTGACAGACAGATGTTGGTTTAGAATCCAGCTGTGCGACTACTCCAGCAATTAATCTCATCCCCTTTTACCTATTTTCAGTTGAAGGATGATATGAATAGTGTTTTGTGTGCACAAGGTCAGATGATGGAATCAGGGCTAATAAACACGAGGCTCGTATTTGATTTGACTTCCAGTTGTAATTTCTGTTTTCTGTCATCATCACATTGTGGAGTGTTTTTACCCTGAACTCTGTCATTAGACCCTTTTCAGACTCATTATAAGACTGGGGGGCATCAGGGAGCATTTGTGTTTCACAATATGAACATACAGCGAGAAACTGTGAACACAGTGTTTCAACAGAATCTGACAGGTTTTGTTATTGCATTAAACTCTGCTTACAGTCGAGTACCTGTTGTCAACACTGTTTCTTTCCTCTTTCTCTCTCTTTTCTGTCAGTCATTTATTTAGGATTCAAATGAACAAGCACAAGACGTCAAAATCTGAGTGAAGCAATGCAATTTCATCTGTCAGGCATAAAAAACTAAATTCATGGTTTTATAAATGTGTAACCTTGATTCAACTTCATCACTGGATAGCAAATTAAATGTTGAGCACTAATTTACATTCATGTGTGCGTGTGTGTTGTTCTCCAGGACACTGACAGACCTGCTGAAGCAGCAGGGAGGTGAGGTGAGCTCGGTGGAAAATGCTACGGCCAATTCGCCCAGTGGAGGCAGAGCCAACGGCATCTCGGCCAGGATGCTGCGCAGCAGGAGTGGTGAGTACCGAGAGAGAGCATGCACGCACATACACGATACACAGGTAAACTCAGGATATAATACCAGTACTAACATCTGTAGGAGAAAATCTGTATGTGGTGGTGTAAGTGAGACAAATACAGTGAAATTGCAAAAACACTAAACAAACAGCTTCCATGCAGCAGTTTTGCATCTCTTTCTCTTTTTCTCTATTTGCATAATGAACAGTATCACACATTGAATGAATTTCCCACTATTCAATTTTCATGACAGAGGAGTTTTGCATCTACAATTAAGACTAAAAGATTTACGCAGGATCAACAAATGTATTCATACAGTGCTATGAAAATCCATCCATCCATTATCTAAACCTGCTTATCTAGTGCAGGCTTGTGGGGCCGTCTATCACAGGACTAACACATATTGTATCGGCAGACAACCATTCAAAATTTTAATGTCAAGCCATTTATTCTACATTACACACATGGTTTCACTCTTTCCCTATCAAGGATTAACAAAAAGTTAAGTGAAGAAGGACAGAAGTAGAACGTGATGCAGACAGTATTTCAGGCCTGGATGAAAATAAAACCTGCCAGGTCAGGAACGACAACAGGCGGATTTTCTCACTCTAGAGAAATACCCTGAAGCTTCCATTGAAATCCATTACCTTGGGCTACAAACAGGAGAAGGTGAGGCTTGTGTTGGAGCTGAGAGACTTGCCTGACCTGTCTGAAACAACAGGAGAAAGTTGGATTGCTGCAGCCAGGCAGGGCCGGGTTTGGATGCGGAACAGTACCCAAGATGTGGTCCCAAGCCACAAAGAAGGAAAGGGAAGACCTTGTGATCTCTGAAGCTGTGAAGATGGAAGAAGAGTGTTTTAAAATCAGAGCTCTGAACCAACAGCAACAAGGGAGATGGTCAAGCTGGGAGGCTGTGATCAACAGGGCCGTTATGTGGGTGGACATGTGGAGGATGTCCCAAGCAAGGCCACGTACGATACCCTTCCCAGTGGAGGTACGCAGGCTGGAGGCAAACAAGGCCAGCCCGGTAACATCACAGTGGCTGACCCAGTTTGTTGGGCAACAGGATGAGACTTAAAGCAGCAGCATGAGGGAGTCGACCGCCAACTGAAGTTTCCATGAAGACCACAACCTCCCTACAGTCAGATATCATGCACTGGTCCACCTCTAGAAGGTCATTAAGACTGAATTGACTGTTCCATGGGAAGAGGGAATGGATGCTGCCTCCGAGAGAAAAAAGGAAAAGCACACAGAGCGGGCAGCTGTGTGCTCACAAACACAATGGAGAGCATCCTCCTAACTGGTGGAAATTGGCTGCAGAAGCTACCCAGATTTTCCTGAAGCCTCTTGGAATCACAGGCTCCAAGCTGAGGAATGCCTGGCGGAGGAGGCATAACAAGAGCGCTTGCTACAATGCTATACTGTCGGACATGCGTCAGGCAGAAATTCCCAGCAGGTGGAAACACCTTTGCTCTAGATCTTAAGGAACCCATGTTAGTCTCTGCTCAGAAACGATTTCAACATTTACCAGGATCAGTCTCACAGCCAGTCAAGCCGAATTGGCAATATTGATGCAGACAAAATACAGAAAAATGTACAAAGCAATTTAAATTGTACACAATTTTAGCACTGGCTGGTAAGACTTACTTAGGGAGGGCTGAGGGGAGAGGACAGAGCGGGAGACAGAACTATAAAGCCTCTCCATCTGTATGTAGACCACATGCTTGTGCACTTGCAACACTGGTGCACTACACCCACATAAAATGTTTAATTAGTATGTTAATGTAGGCAGGCTGCACCCCTACAGGCAGCATGTGGCAGCCTACATGTAATGCAGGTTTTGACTAGGTACACACCACTTTTCAGTATGACAGGGTTAAAGGGTATTTTAGGACTGTTGTTCAATTTGTGATGTGAGTGTGCATGTGTGTGTGTGTGCGTGTGTGCGTGTGTGTGTGCGTGTGAGTGTGCATGTGTGTGTGTGCGTGTGAGTGTGTATGTGTGTGTGTGTGTGTGTACATAGGAAGGGAGAGGGGTGGAGTGTTATTATATGAATGGTCCCCTGTGGTGTCTATCGCTCATCTTTTGCTTTGTAGCTATTTCACACACTGCTAATGACACAACATGACGTTTTAATCCAGAGTGTCTCATTGATTGTTTTCACTTGAAAGGGGTAACAGAGTTGCAAACTGGAACTAAAAAAGAGGAAAGCAGATGTTTGTTGGGCAAATCTGCCAAACTGGCAGCAGCCTTATTATTTCATCTCAAAGTGGCTGAATAACTGTTACTTGTGGCCAGAGAGCCTGCAATAGCCTACAGTAAAAAGTGCATGCTCAAGCAATCTATCAAGCTGTGATGAAGTTAATAAAAAAGGGAGTTAAGGCAATTCAGTTGACAGCATAATTTAAGTGGCTGGCTGTAACGCTGAGATACTACAGAGCTTCATGGCCCTACACTTGTCAAAGCATAAATATTAATGGACACATATTGGCCGATCTTTGCTACCTGATTGTGTGTTGAAATTAGCTACTTGTTATGCTTGGTTGGAAAGGAAATACTGTAGTACTGTAAGTTATGTCTGTAGTGAATGAGATATATGCAGGTTTTGGTATTTAGATTTGGATCCCTGCTAAGTGCAGAATTTAGAAAACTACTCATTACTTTACTTTAGTTACCCAGCACGACTCCTTAAAAATAGTATGTAAGAATTGGCTACCTGTCAAATTCACACTCAAACAAATCAGGGGCAGCATATCCAGAAAGTTGGGGTGTCCATCCCTGTTGTAAGAAACAAGGAAATGCACAGTCCCTCCAATAGGCTTTCTAGGCTAGCTAGTTAGCATGCTAACTTCAGTAGATACCTCTGCAACTCAGTACATCAGAACTCTTATTTCTTCATAATCTATTAATAATCTTAGTGCATTTTTGAAACTTTGAAGCTCCAAAGTCACGTCACACAAGAAACATTGTGGTTAAGCAAGAAGGCAGCTTAGATTCCTGAATGTCAGCTTACCAGTGATTAACATTAGCAAGCCAGCTAACAAACTAGTTCTTTTCGAGTATACTCTGTCCTTAAGAACACACAACAAATAATTACAACAACTTTCGAGTTAGCAGGAAGTGGATTTCTTCTCTTTTGGTTGAGGTTAGCTGCATCCCCACACCTCCCACTCTAACATGTCAGACAAGCTGTCCTCTAAAGGCTGAGAGAAAAAAATGATGAACCCTCCATCAAACTACTTCCTTAATTTCAAACTTTGATTCTTAACATTTCTCATCACTAAAAATAAGTAACCACATTACTGTAATTTGCTACGAATGTATTACTGCCCAACGCCGGATTTAGACATTGTCTAAATGTTTTCTGCCTCCTCCGTTTCTCCATCTTTCCTCTGCTTTCTCTGATTTTATCTGATTTAAAAATGTTACATATTAACTTCAGTTACATCTTCAGTTACATCTACACCTCAGTCCCTCTTTTTTGTCTGAGCTCACTCCTGCTGTTCCTCCTGTTGCTTCCCTCGAAAAGGTTCTTCAAGGTCTTATTTAGTTGTCGACAGTGTACTGAGGAATTTTAATTCTCCCACGGCTAAGAACCACCAACTGTTTGGGGACTGACATGATCATCTAGCCTTTCAAAGGAACCAGCATGGGGCAGAAAATGTTGATTGAATGAAAGAACTATAAGAAGTAAATGTAGGTGTGGGACATGAGTCCACTTCTAAATGTTAAGTGGCAGTAGCGGAAGACAGGGGACTTGGCGGTGAAATCATTGTTGATAATGATATACCTATTGATGCTAATGTGTTCCTTATTTAAGCACGTTACACCCACATATTTTTCAGAACAGGAAAATGTCCGCTGGCTATTTGCGATCAATAAAAACAGACCGGCAGGAAAACTTTATCCAGCGTGGGCTGCTTTGTGTCAATAAAACAAAACAAAACTCCTCATTGTATCATATCCGAACTGACAATGATATATTTGAAAGGAAAAAAGTTAAATTTGAAATCTTCGCCCGAGAGACTGTCTCAGAACATGTCACCTGAAAGTTGTCTACACATTTATTTTTTTGGGTTCATAGTATGGTTTTAAGAAAACTCAGGCTGACATTTGAGGGTCAACACATCAGTGCTTCACATTATGAATCACCTTTCTCTGTCCCAGATCTTCATGCTCTGTTCTCCCTAATATGCTCATGTCTGAACTCTGCAGGAGTTGCAGGAATCTTTTTGCTTTATTTGATTTTTACTGTGTATTTTATTTGTATCAAACTGTGAATTTAAGCTAGTACACACTGTATGTGTATGCAAATTCAAAAGGTAATGCAAAATGTTCTCTAATTGAGCCACAGAACAAAGTGGAACACGACATAGATTGCCTGGAACGAAAACAGATGAACAGTATTGGTTTTTCCATAGTAGACAAGATGGTAGACAGAGGCCATTGGAAAAAGAAACGCTAATTACACAAACATTAAGTGAACACATTTGAACTGATTGGGGGCAAGTGTTAAAAGGCATTTTGCCATTCTCTCTGTGACTGACATTTAACGCGAGACTACTTAACTTTTGAAAAAATGAACAAAACCAAAGAAGAAGAACAAACCAAAATTTTCCTCTTACAAATTAAAAGTTTAATTCATAAGCAAATAAAAAAACTTGCTTAATTGAATACACTCAGAGGTTTTGCAGCTACAGCCTTAACTGGTCTGGTATGGCTAATAGCTTGTGGTGGCTAAAGTTATGTAATGTTAGGCCCCCTTTACACCTGGCATAAAAATTGTGGTCCAATCGGAAGCTGGGAATGACGTCACACCCGAGTTGACGGTGTTCCAGTCGGAAAACCTCGCTCGGCCAGCCATTGTTTACAGCTACACAGGTTAGCCATTGTTACCAAAGCCAGTTGATAAAAAATTGTGCGGTATTTACGCATACTAAACACAGTAGCAACATGTCCACAGCAGTTGGACAGTACTTTTTGTACCAATATTTCTATGAGACACAAGCAAACAGAAGTGCTAATAAACAGTATAAACTACAGCTTTCACTAACTGTTGATCCTCGGAGAAGCCATCTTGGATCATGAAGGTAGTGAGGATCTCCCAACTTTCCGAGGAGTGCGTGAGGCCAACAGTTCCCAAATTTCTATAGAGCTCCGTATTGTGCTGTATTGCTAAGACAAACACTCTTCTGAGCCATCAAATCTCATCTGAGGGATTTGACTTAAATTCTAACTAAACCCTGCTCACATATTCTGTTACACTCACAATACTGTAGCTAAAGACACTCCAACTTCCGAAATTGAGACAGTGTTGGAGATTTACATGAACCATCAGAATCTGACGTTAGGACAAGAGGCAAATATTTGGTCTGAAAGTCTCCAACAAACATGACTCACTGCAGAAAGAAAGCTTGAAGCAAAAAGCGATGACCCATTTATCAAAGATGACTGCTAAAGTACTGTAGCATGACCCAGTAACAAATCTCTCTTAACTCGTAACACAAATTTCACCTTTTCTTCTCTTGCTTCGCTCTTCTTTTTCCCCTTTTACCCCAGATGTCAGAAGAGATGCTTTTTGAGCACTCGCCTCCTCCAAATGGTTTTCCTGCTCTCTCTACTCTTCCCTGGGGTCATGAGGAGCAAATTCAGTTCTTGTAAATTAATGATCTCAGTATGAATCGTTGCTCCCCTGCTCGGTTCGTGTTGATTTGTCTGACAAAAGGCATGTGTACGGCTCAGCAGATTGTACAGGAGGGCGAGGATTATGAAGTACATGGGGGTGGGAGAGGGTTGTGTTTGTCTGCTTCGACTCCGCTGCGGTAAATGATGATGCACACAGACTTTCACATATGATCTCACTGATGACAGACGCACTCAGCTTTCTCGCTTTATTCTCTTCTGCTTATTTGTACCACCGCTCAGTCTCACACACCGACGCATGGGGACGTTCATAGTTCATCTTGGTGATGACACACGCCACACAATGCACGCTCTCCTTTATCGCTCTCCCCACGGCACTTAGGACTCCTTTTATGTATCTTTTCACACACACTCAGAGACGCACATTTATACACAAAACACACACATTCTATACAAATACATGTGTTGGCCTCAGTGCTTTTCACGGTCTTGAGCATGCACAATAGCACACTAGTGGAAACAGCATGGCAGATGGTATAGGTGTGTGTGTGTGTGTGTGTGTGTGTGTGTGTGTGTGTGTGTGACAGAGAGAGGAATCCCATTACATCAAAACCTCCTTTAACTCCTCCTGAAAACTTTAACTCCTCTTAAGTTGCTGACCTAATAAAGAATCTAAATCTAAATGTCTTGCTGGTGCATCATTAGTGCTTAGACTGAAAAATATGTCCTTCTTTTCATCTCAAACTGCTAAACAGAGACTGTTTCATGTCTGCATGGCATCGCTTTATTATTTATTATTAAGCTTTGTTACCAATTATCTTCAGAAAAGGATTTTGGTTTTCTTATTCTATCCTTATTTACTTCTACCTCTCATGAAGAAAAGACGGTCACCTTCAGAGAGCATCACTGAGCTGCAGAGGGACTGTCTGATTCTGTGGGATTATTTTCCTGTCTTTATTCAACGGCGTGATCTTTCAGTTTGAGAGCATGATTTATAGATTTCATGTTCAGATTTTGTAATGCTTTCCCTCAAAAACCCTGCCCTCGTACTCAAACAGCTTGTGCTTGCAGTTTTCTTTCTGCTTCTGCTCAAACTGTGTTTGGACTCAGGTATGATGTTGTTTGCACAGATTTCCTGCGCTCCAGCTTCAGCCCTCTCAGTCAGTCTGTTTCTGCAAACATTCTCAGACTTCTCTCATTTTTTTGTGCAATAATCCTGTCACAATCCCCTTCTTGTGGTTGTGTGTGGTTACTCTTATGTGTGTGGCTTTATTTTATACTTCCCTTGCTTTCTTTACAACCTTTGGAATAAAAGGACAGTTATAACAAATACCAGTGCCAGTACTTTTTGCTATAATAGCTACATACTGCATAATAGTAGCTGTATAGCACACTGGCCTCACATCAGGGTGGTAGAGGAGAAAACAACATCACATTCGAGACTCAGTCATCACCAAAGTCAAGGACCTCCAGTAAAATTTTTATTTTGATGGTGATGTTATTTCCTTCAAATTGAATGGATAAAATCATATTCACGGCACAAGAATACATTCATGATAACGTTATGAGGGTAAGCATTACAAAATCTGAATATGAAATTAATAAATCGTGCTCTCAAATTGAAAGACCACGCTCTAGAATAAGAATGGGAAAATAATTCCATATATTCAGACATAAATTGATATTGAATGGAGTTGATTGTTCTTATGTAGTCTGTATGATGCTTTGGCAATATTGTTGTTACACATTCATGCCAATAAAGCTAATTTGAATTTTTGAATTTTTGAATGCCATTGCTTTTACTTTCTATGCATAAGTCATTGTTAAACAAAGACATGTCACTTCTTAATAACTAATATGTAAATCACTTAACATAATTTTCTTATGGGATATCCTCACTCTCTCCATGTGGACACCCCTTATAATTAGCTAGACTAACACATCCACGATTACACACACAAGTGACCACCTCCATTTTAGCCCAAGTCGCTCTCTTCATCCCTCAGATCTGACAGCTTGTTTCCACTCTCCTGAATCGTCTTGACAAATGATACAAAGGACGCCTCTTCACCTTAATCATCTGCTGCATCCAATTCCCCACTGAGAGACAAGATATTACATAACTCATTAAGCAGCGTCCCTGCCCTCTTGTTCTGCGCTTAAAAGATCTGACTGGAGACTGGAGAATTAATATGTGCAACCATGCTGGAGTTTTAACATCCACAACCCTGGACCAGAACCTCTCCTAATTCCCTCAGTTCCTGCTTTATGTATTGGCGTGCACACACAGACTTACTTATTCCATTACGCAATCACTGAAACCTTGTACCCTAAAAAGAGGGTCTGGCCAAGCAGATGGACTAATTAATAGGTATTGTTCGTATTTCTGTGTGGGCGAGTGAATGTGCATGGGGACATCAGTAAGAGCATTCTTATCTATGTTTCTGTGTGTCCTGTTCATTCGTGGAGTGTGTGGCTCAACATAAGTTTTAAAATGTGTTGATTTTGGGAGATAATCCAAGCAAAGTCTTCATTTCTTGTTTTCTCCATAACTCCATGCAAAATTCATAAAAATCTTCTGTGGGAACCTGAGTACAGCTAACTTACAGGCTTGCATGATTAATCCATCAATAAGGCATTAACATTTTAACCTTTAGTTTAAAATTTAACTGCAATCTCACAAGTTACAGACACCAAAAACACTGGAAAAGTGGACATTGAGCATTGATTCCCTGGAGACTTACCCTAACCTTAGACCAAGTCATCACCCTAAAATGTAAGGGTTTATGTTATGGGGACTTGCATTTGTCCCCATGAGGAAGGCGATAAACAGATTTATGTCCCCACAACATTTGTTATACACCCCCCCTAACACACACACACACACACATGCACAGAAGACATCTGACCGTATCGTGACAACCAGTTAATATACAGAACCAGTGGGTCTTCATCAGTCGGTCATTTACCGTTGCTCCACCAATGTCATGTGGAAAATTATACGACAACATGAGAAGAAGGTAGTAGAAGATGATGACGATGATTAAGATATGATGATGATGATGACAGTGTGAAAAGGACTTTTTTCTCATAATCCACTAATCTGGCACATGCTGAGAGGTCAGCCCCACTGAATTACATTGGATGATGACACTGATCACACACACGCATTCACTCTTCATTGCTAATCAGCTTAAACTACAGGGCACAGCACATTTGGGTGTGCGTGTGTGTGAGAACAGTGATTAAGGTAGAGGCTCAGAGTGTAAATGTTGTTACTGTTAAGACTAACTCTTGACATTTCTCCACCCCTCTGGCTTCAGCATAATTTTCTAATTTATTCTACCAGAACATCCTGCCATCCTCCATATTTCTCTCTCTTCTCTTTCACGAGCTCTCGGCATCTGTTTGTCATCTAAAGCATACATGACTCCCTCACTCTGTGCCTGTTTGTGTGTGTGCGTGCAGTGATTAGTATTCAGAAGTTGTGCCGTGTACACCTCTTTCTTAGCAGTGACAGTCACAGATGTGATGAAATATTCTGTCTCTGATGATGTGCTTTTCCCAGTGTGACACTCTGCTGCTCACATGCGCGTGCACACACACACACACACACACACACACACAAATAGACTTGTCTTGTGCATGGCAAATCAGATTGGTGAGCATATCAATACACTTCACTGTTTCATTCAATCAAAGATCTGTCAGTTAAACACAAAAAGGCTCTGACACACACAAACACACATTTTATAGGTACAATACGTTAAAACAATAATGCTAATTACCACTGATTTTGTTGTCATCCAAATAACCTTATATAGCATGTTGTCTGGGTGTGTGTGTCAGTGTGGATATTCGTGAGCGTTGCCTGTGTGTCCATCTATCCCTGGGGCTGACATCAAGTTTGCTGGATGCATCAGTGGAGTTCATTATGCTAATAGCCAGGGCTTCACTCTCTCTGCTAGTTCGTTCCTTTGTTCATTAACCTTAGTTCATTTAGCATGGGACTGGCTGGCCATCAGGGTTGGGAACACTCTCTCACCCAAAGTCACCAGCCTCGAGGTAAAAGGGAGATTTGTTTTAACTCATGTTAATCCAGCATTTTGTGTGACACTTCCACAGCGCACAATCTAGTCTATTCCCTTGTTTGTGAATTACTCTGCCTTTGTTGGATTTTACCCCTGTGTTTGGACTCTTGCCTCATTCTCAGACGTTAGCCTGTTTTAGTTTCATTAAATAAATCATCTTAAACTGCATCCTCCTCGTCAGTGTCTGCATTTTGGGTCAACACCTCTGCCTCCTGCCACTTTACTCAGCAGAATGGAGGAATGCTGACTGTGTTAAGTCCCAGCAAGCAGCCCTGTTGAAGACACACCAGGAGGTAGCCTCCAAGTCTTGGCTGCAGGTTCAATTACCAGATTGGGTGGACAGATTTTTGAACACCCGTGACGTGACACCTTGCCTGTTAGCCTCCAGCCAGTTAGCTACCAGCCAGCTTCCCGGCCTGCTAGCAACCAGCTAGCCGGCATCCACCTGCCTGACTCTACATCAGCTAGCTGTATGCTATCCAGTTTCCACTTGGCTGTTTCCCGGCCTGTTAGCGTTCACGTTCTGGCCGCTAGCCACCGTCTTATTTCCTGCACGGCTAGTTTCACTGTTACAAGTGGGGACCCATCTGGCCATCTTCCCCCGTGTCCTGTGGTGGTCACAGGAGGAGACGTGGCCATCATGGCTGCCCAAGTCATCTGCAGACCACATGTCTACTGTATAAAGTTGCTCTTGAAGGTGTCCCCCTTGCCATACCAACGGTGAACCACAATGTCCCCAGTTCTGACTTTGCAACACTTTCTCACTCCCAACTCGTAACATATGGATGTTTGTTCATATGCTTTTTAACAGGTACCCCTTTGGTGTTGTTTTTCAACGTGGGGCTCCATGGTCAAGTTAGCGACGACAAGTATGCAACGTCCAGTCAAGTTAACAACAATAAATATACAAAGTCCAGTTAAACTTTCAAAATAAAACTAGTAGTTAACATTGTGAAACGGCACGTTGATATTTGGTTAGGTTCAGGAACCAAAACCACTTGATTAGGGTTAGGAAAAGGTCATGGTTTAGCTTAAAATAACAATATTACTTACGTTACTTCACTTATGTAAGTCATGTAATGTTATGTGCATAACTTAAATAAAAACATTCAGTGTTGACTTTTTGTTTTACACGGGGAACAAACACTGGTCTCCTGACTGAAAGTCCGGTTTCTGGCCCACCCGTCAACATCCTTACTCCCTTACTCAGACCTTTCTGTTGAATATCCTACCCCTATATTTAGCATTAAATTTAATTACGCAATACGGCAGGGGTCAGCAAATAAGTCTCGCACTGGGCCAAATTTTTTTCAAGCCGTTACATGGCGGGCCAGAACAAAGTCAAATTATTTCAAATCCTTGTATACTCGTGTACGTGCTTAGCTCAGTCGGTACTGTGTGGGACTCCCGTTAGGAAGGTTGTAAGATCAATTACAACTAGTTGTGGATATTTTTTTTTCTCCCTTGTTAAACAAATTGATTATAAGGACACTTTTGCACATGCTCACAATAAAGCATGTGCTGCAGTGTGTGCGCTTCCCAGCATTTGAGCTGGATTCAAAAACCTATGGACGCTTATTTTCATTTCCCTGAGGAAATTCAGGGGAATCCTATCACACCTTTACTCAAGGCTTTTTCAGAGGTGTGTCAAGCAAGCCAGAGTCTCTACTGAATGTCCTGCAGAACTCTTCAAAGTAAAAGCTCTCAATAAACTCGACATAAAGCATTGCTGCAAAAAATGTTCTTGCACTTTTATTTTGTAGGCACAATCACTTAAGAGGAAGCGATTGTGTGAGTAACTGTAGCTGCTATGACTGACATCTATTTCAGCACCATCCGCTATCAATTTTGTTTTATTATTGCTGGTGGGCCGGTTCTTGACTATGTGACAACTTGGTAGTGAGAACGGGTTGGACCAGGCCGCATCTCTCTCCTCTATTACTATATAATAGTATCAAAAAACAAAAGTTGCACCCACCAACAACAGTCACACACATCTCACCTGCTTGTGCTGTATTACAACCCAAAAATAATCCTGGAAAGACTAACAAAGTAAATTAGCCAACCACTATTACTGCACTTTGAACACTTTAAATTGTCTCACAAGGCGAATAAATGGCACTGTAAGTAAAGTAATAAAAAGAAAAACCAGCACTAAAAGTGTAATCACTGTGATTTCCACAGATGAAGAGATCATTTTCAGACACAGATGCTTAATGACAGCCCAGCAGCTTCGACAGCCATCTTTCAGCTTGATGTGTCAGTGTGCTTCTACACACTACATTTGGGGGTTGCGTCCGACATTGTACACTCACTTCATGCAGCAACTGCCGAGGTGTGCGAAGGTGAGAAAGCATACAAGGATTGAACTTCTTTCTCCAGCTCTCTTTTTTATTCTTCACACAATAATTTACAGTTACTTTATGAGTGAAACACTATTAAAAAAAGAGTATGCTGTTATCCCCATTTGAACAATCTGTCACATCTTGCTCCCCTCTATGCCTTCAGATGTGTCAGTATGACGCTTCATAAAACCTAATTCGTTATAACCACCAGTTAACCACGCTGAAACCTTGGTCACCCTCACCACACTTACAGTTGATACAATTTTGTAAAACCCTGACTTCTGTTCATTGACAATGTTTCTGATTGTCTAATGCAATTCTGGATTCCTGACCAGGCAGCTGCACCTGGGCTCCTGGCGTCCCCCTGAAGTCCCAGGTTGACTGTGTGTCAGTTGGTTTGTTTTCAGTTGTGACTTTATTGCAATTTTATTTAGAAATATAAACCATTAGAAAAGTGAAACTGAAATGATGAGGGCCCTGTATTGTGGAGGGGCCCTGTGTCAAAATCTAGTTTTAATACCTTTTATTTGTTGTTTATATTGTGCCAACATGCCGCATATTCCCAAATGTGTGTAATCAAGCTCCAGATCAACTGACACACATCATACGCATTACTTCAGGAGTTCTGGTTGGATCTGGGGCTGAAGGCAAATTATAATGAAGCTGTGAAATGGACTCAAAGAGCACGACTCCAGGTAAAACAAGCAGTAGATTTGTTGCAGGATAGTATAGTAGTACCAAAAACACAAGGCAAGAATCGGGGTTGTAAAACAAGGCTAAGTCAAAACTCACAGGCTAGACGGGGAATATCACTAGGAAAGAGGCTGGAACTCTGTCACAAGGAACAAGACGATCTGGAAAAGACATGAGGGGAGAGTGGGTTTATATATCCCGAGGGAGGGGAGACAATGAGACACATGTGAAGCACATTAGGGCAGGGACAGGTAATCACACATGGAGGGAAGGCAGACGACGACCTGAAACGAGACACAAGACGAGTAACCGAAACAAAACAGGAAGTGGTAACAGACAAGGAAAGGGCCTAGGCATGACATACTGGGTACTTAAAGGTGACCGGGTGCTAACAGACTGCACAGAGTGGAAGGAACTGTTGGTCAGTAGGGCCCCACAACTTATTTCCGCTCCAGAGCTACCTGAAGGGTTAATACAGCCATGGCTCAATGCCTGCATTTTTAAATTGTATTAATTATCTGCATGTGGCGACAGTATTCTTACATCATTTTTACAACAATAAGGAAGGTTGTGGTTATGGTTGAAAAAAGCATTATTATTTTTGGAACGATACTGTAATCACCACCAACTGACACTGCCTCTTTCACTTTGCTTGTCTCTCTTAACAGAACAGTACCATCTGAATAACTCAGCTTATGGGCCATTTGGACAAGGGCTTCCACACCCACACAGCAACCACAGCACAGTGGGACTTAACAAATACTCTTCCCTTAAAGCTGTGGGTAAGTCGGACACACAAACACACACAAAATGATGCTGACTCCAACTGACACACTAACCTTTAAAGTACAGTGGGCTGGCAGTGCAGGAGCTGTCAACTGATGAGAGTCTCTAAGCCTCTTGGCCTAATCTTGATCTTAAAGAGGAGCCGACGCTGTTCCTATCAGGCAACGTGGTGTGATTGGTGAGATAATAGTAATTGTCTCTAAATGTGATTGATCCACAGTAGACTCAGTAGACTTTCTCCAAAGTTCCTTAATGGCCTACTGAACTGTCTAATCAGAGTTATAGTTCTGAAACCTTAGTTTTAATTGTCAGTAACATTATTGTTATTATTATTATAAAGATCACTTTGCAACAATATTTTAGCTGCGTCTAAGCTAACAGTACAGGTCATTGCCAAGGACAGAGCTGCATAATGAATGTATTAAATGTAACAAAGCCTCATCCTCACTATTTGCTACAGAATATTTACTACACATTCATTTATGTAATTTCCCCATTTCATTTAAGTGTCCAAATTGTAAGTGTAAACAAGTGTAAAGTTGTAGTTCCCTCAAGAATTCCGATTCAATGGAGTGAAAACTGTCCATGGCATTTATATTACTTTTTACTAAAACTTTCACAATGCTAAGCGCAATTAATAGATGTGTCAGTTATATTATGCAGCACACACATCGGTTATGGTCACAATATTACAGAATCATGAATGGACACAAATCTGTTACATCAGATCATTTACTTTGTGCACAGCTTCCTTGAATGTAATCATTTTCAAAATACTTTTGGTCACTAGTTGAATATTTTTTTCACTGTACTTTTATGATACCTCCGGATGTGGTTTTGTTAGAGATTGAGATTTTTGATGTACAGTAGATGCAAAGTTACTACAGCCTGGAAAAGAGGCTGTAGGGCTTTTACCAGGTGATTGTACAGACCGTTTATGTCAGCAAAAGTCACACACACATGGTGAATAGTAGTGGGTGTTACAGTGCACAGAATTATATTCAGCCCCAGGTATGCCATTAGAGCAAAACAATCGTCTACCAGTGAGCCAAAGGCAAATCATTGCTTGTCAAGGTACATTTTTTAACCTTTATTTTCCATGCAAGGTTGACTGATCATGAGGGTAATTTTCTAGAAACAGCCCTCTCTATATACTGTACATACAGTAGATTTACACGTGGGTGTAGGAGTAAAGGCTACTACAGATGGACACGCTTTAGCTCCTGAGGTAAGGCTCCTCGGTCAAGGGCACTAAAAAAGTAATTAACTAGGCCCCTTCCCCCTTAATTACTGCTGCTACACCTGTCAAGCCTTCCAATCTAGTCTGGCACATGTTGCATTATACAATGAAAACAGTGTCACATTTACCACACAAAATTCAAGGTTATTTTTAACAGGTACTTAGTTTCAGACAGAGATAGACAAAACATTTTCTCATCTCATTTTATCCAGCAACTATCGATTTCATCAGCTGAAGCTGTCAGATTTTTTTTAGAATTGACAACTGGCAGACCTTGATGCTAGGTAATTGTTAGCTTCATGAGTTGGTTGTAAACGCCATCTCCAGGTGACATTTTAATACCTCCAATATCTCTTTACAAAACAAGAACCCAATTAAAGGGTCTTAAATATAAGTTTATGGCTACATGCATGCTTAATTATGTTAGCTAGGTTCATAGTATTGTCACAAGCCAACTCTTAGCCCGTGACAAAAAGGAGGTGAGACACAACAGTTTGCAAGCCAATGGTGTGATTTATTATAAAAGTAAAAGAAGAATCAAATGATCACCAATAATACGTGGTGCGGCAAAGTATGACTATCAGTTGTGTCAGCAGTGACTGGATGAGTGAGATGTGTATGTGTGTGTTGTCAGGATTAACCAAAGAAGAAACACAAGACAAACCCAGTAGGACGTCAGCCTAGGAGGAGAGAGACAAAAGACTGATCAGTCCTGGCTAAATAAGCTCTGAAGGTAGAGCTGCACAGGTGATTGCCCAGCCTCCCTGCCTGCAGCCTCCTGCAGGAGAAGGAAGCAGGAAGGGGGATAGGGAAAAACATAAGATCGGACAGATGGATGCTTAGTATAGAAAAACATATGTTAGATTTAAATACTTTATTTTTCGTATTTTCAAAAACAAGTTTCATTTTTACAAAAGAAAAGGCTGTAATGACTAGTCAACAAACGTGTGGCAAGCGTAACCCTATCTCTGGTAACAAGTTTAGTAGGGGTTGCTTAAAGCTCCTCAAATCTAAATAAGAGCAGGACAGAGCCGCTAATATTAACCTAAACTCTGATGCAGTATCAAGACCAGCTCCCACACTGTGAATTAGTCAGTCCTAAACCTGTAACCCCACAGAATAGCAGTTAGCTGATGATAAAATCCTTGGCTTCAGAAGTAAGGGGACATGCTAAAGTTTACTGATTACATTAGAGCAGATAAACACACTGTTTGATCGGGGGGAAGGCCCTTAAAAATACCCTTCAAACTGTCAGAAACTGTAAAACTCCATCTCCAACCTTACCTAAGGTCTGCAAACAGGACATTCAGAAATAATGTTCAACTTCATATGAACACCTCTTTTTCATACTTTCCATTTGCATCAGTTTTAGTAACTATTTCTTTGTAATGGAATTAACATTGGCAAAAAATAGTAGCATTTGAAAAAAAGATAAAAAAAACAAATAGCTATTGTTAGTGGACCCAAAACACGATGAAAACACACACAGAGACAAGGTTACTGTTCATGTAGCTAGGACGCTAGCGGCTATGACCTCAGTTTTAAGTTTATTTAAATAATTTTCTGTGACATTCATGCTAGCCCATGACACACACACACATATACGTGCACACTCTGGACTCAGGGCAAGGGTATTTATAAACCTTCATTGCCACAGTATGTCCCCACATCCTGACACACTATCTGTACCTCCATCATCTCCATTACACTCCTCACTTTTTTCCTCCTCCTCGCTCTCCCTGCCTTCTGGCGTCTGTATGGCAGCAAAATAGGAATACCACGAGGATTCACCTTGAGGTCATGCATCAATTGGAAGTAGGCTACTTAAATCAATGGCTTTCAACTTTGAGCTTTTTCAAACCCTTCCTCTCATCCTGACCATCCTTTGCCTTCTTCTGCGTCTCTCTATTCATGTTATCTTTCACATTTTCTGGACAAGAAAGTCCCATTTATTTGTAATGGGTGAAAACTGTAAATTATGTTTTTGCTTCTGATGGCTCACACTGAACCTTCTCACTAGGCACTGCTTTTGTACTTTTCCACAAAATTGTCAGTCAACTTGTTTTATCTATAATATTGTTGCATTTTATCCTTAGGTATCTTCCTTCAAATTTTCCCCTCTTCCTACTCAACCTTCACTTATTGCTTGCTCTCTCTTGTTTTCCATAACTTGTCGCTCTGTTCACATTTCATCAAAAGGTGAACTGTTGTAGTCTTCTTGTTATTATTAGGTACTAACCTTTAACTTTAAATAGCAACAAAAGTGACATTTATGGTATAATGGTAAAAGCTAAAACATAGTGCAAGTAGAAAAGAGTCATAAAGTCAGCAAACTGTCAATTACACCACAGTAACTCACTAAAGTTTGCCAACATTAGCCACCACAAGCTACTGGTCATACCAGATCAAGTGAGGCTGAAACAGCCAAAAAAAATAGTGTGTGTTAAAAAAAAGTGTGTTAGACAGAGCAAGAGTGGAAGAGTTTTATGAATTCAAGTTTGCGGCATGGTCTCCCTTTAAAAATTTCTAAAATACTTTGAGGAGCAAAAGAAGATGACATTGCTGACAGGTTGGAGCCGGGAGGTCGAAACATAAATGCATCATGGATTAAGTGTGATTCATTCATCAGCGTTCCTGCAGAGACAGACTCTGTGTTTGCACATTGACAGTTCATTTTAGGCTACTTCTGCATGTGACTCAGAAGTGCATCAGACTGTGACAAATTGAAAATGACTCTAAAGTGTAAACAAGTTTAAAGAGATCAAATATAGAACGTGTTTACTTTACTGGCCTAATTGTTAAAGGTTACAAAGAGAGCAGTAAATGAAAGCATTGTTTGTAATTATTCCAACTTTTATTTTTCTATCTTTGGCGATCATTTCTATCAGTTCTGATAGCATTGTAATCACTACAGTAATTGTAGAGATTGTAGGTCAAAGTTGAACCACAAAGTTGGTTTGTAAACTGTCAATGGATGTTTACAACTGACAGTTGGGGTAATAATTGTACCATTCACATTACTTTTTGTCTTCCAAATGAATCTGGCTAACCTGTCAAACCTGTTTGTGTTTCTTGTCCCACATCATCTTCTTCTAACTTAATTTTAGCAATGTCTCCATATTGAGAGATTTTAGCGATTAACTGAGAAAGAAATTATGTCCTAAGCTACAACCCAAGTTGTAATAAACTGAAATTATCCTATAACTTATTGATAAATGCTCGGTATAAATGTCACTTTTACTTACTTACTGTCTCCACCCACCCCTTCTCTTTACAGCGCACAGTGCATCTCGTAGCTACTACAAGAGCTTCCCACTCATGGACTTCTCCCAGTACCAGCCTGTGGCACCTCCTGCCTTCCAGCCTCTGCCTGTACAGCCCAAGGAGAAGTCATACATCCACCAGCCTGTGTCAGCGCACCACGACCTCCACGCCCCACTCTCTATCTCCATCCCCTCCAGCCACCTGGAGCACTCTCATCTCTCCAAGACCACCACACACCCGCTGCTCTCCAGCTCGGCTTTCAAAGACTGGGAGTCGACTGGCCGCCACGTCCACAGGCAGACCTCTGCCCCAGGGCATTCCTCCTCCATACACAGCTCCACCCGGAGACATGGCTACTCAACCCGGAGGCAGCAGAGCATAGAGAACATGCCGGATCTCTTTAGCCAGCCCTATGGAGGAGCTGGAGGGGGAGCAGGGCAAGGGCAGCACGCACAGGGGCAGCACATACAGGGGCAGCACCCATCACAACCCTCCTACTACCACCACACCAGGCAGAAGAGCTACTCTACACACAGTACGACTGAGGTGACCGTCTGATCACCAAGGCCTCAGAGAGCGGCCTGCTGCAGTGTTAAACATACTAAGAAAAACCTTTGGTGTTTGCTAAATGCCAGTGTTTGGGACAGTTGGCCCAACAGGCGAGGGATGTTAAATGGGGAGGCACATTCAGATTTACAAGATGAAAAGGGATGTTTTGATAAGTGGAAACAGTGAGATTCAAGAGAAAAACAGCATAGCAGAACCACCATTCTCACAGACAATGGACTCTGCTGGTAAAGGTTATTATTGGACTCCAGCAGGGGTCTTCTACATTGATCATATAAAGTAGCTAACTGAAAGGAAATGTACCAAGGTTGCTTAGAATCACTCTCAGGCTCCTATATGTCACACAGCCTTCACATATTACACAGTACAGTTTCACACTACAGTGTGGTTTCATTTTGGTTGTACAGACCTTGACAGAACAGCAAAAATCTTACTTGTGCCAGCTCTTAGAGCAAAGTGCAAGCTTGATTTTGTCTGCAGTAAAGTCGTACACGTTGGTTCCTTGTCAGATTTGGCAGGAATGTACAGTTTGTTTGTGTTAGCCATGTAACTCCTGTTACATTTAGTTCAGTAGGTCAATGGCACATGTTGCTGCAAAATACCAAGCTGGCTCGTGGTCAGGTTGGCTTGTTAAAAACACTCTACAATGAGCCTGGAGCTGACAAAAAACTGTAGCCAGAGCCCACACTTTCTGACACTGTCAATTCAAGGAGACATTCAGTCAAAACATACAGCTGTTCCCATTTGCTGCATTTGATGTAAATGTGCGTCATAACCTTTAAGTTGCATTTATGTGGTTCACCTACAGGAGTTAGACCTCAGGAATCATTCACTTAAATTCGGTGATACACTAAAAATCTTTTACCATTATTGGCAACCAATAGAAACAGCAACACATTAATAAAACATACGTCCTACAAAACCCACTGCTCCCTCCCCCTTAAAGGAATCATTTGAAAGAGGCTTTCGTTCAGAGTTAGATTTGATATTACTCTCTGGTATGAATCTTCTCATCTAACTCTCCAAGAAAGCAAATAATCATATTATCTAAAATGTTCTACCCTGCTACATTGATTAAGTCACTACTGTATGTAACAACAGTGATCTGTACATTAGCAAGGTAATTAGAGCAGAGACATTAAAAACAATTAAAGTAATATATCTCTATGATACATTATGGAATAATAACATTACAGTATTTTCACTCAAATTCTTTGCAGTGGTGGTTAAGAAGTTTGGGAGTCTTTCATAACTCCAGCGAGGGTTGTGTTTCAGTCAATTTTACATTTTGTTAAACACACATTGTTACATTTCAAAACATGAGTATGATATCTCAATTTGAGGCATTTAAATTTTGATTTGTTTTGATACGCTGGACATTTCTCATCTACAGTATATAACATACCATTTAGTTACAATGTAGTCATAAGAAATCTCATTCATTCTCAGTCATTTCCAGGTCCAGTAGATGCCTTTTTGTGCAGTTCTTTGATTAATTCTCTCTTGTTCTTCTTGTAAAAACACCTCAAATATTTTGCATCTCTTAGTCTACCTCCATGCACGGCTGTTTTCTCCTTGTTTTGCTCTCACCCCTTTCAGTTTCTCCCACCCTCTTTCCACAACGAAGCGCTTTGCATTCTGTGCCATCAGGCCAAGCACACAGGGACAGCTTCCCCGGGGTCACATTAACTCGACGGTGAGGACAATGCCACCATCATGTCAGCTCCCATCAGCCTCCATCCCGACCAGAGAGAGGGAGGGGAGGGAATAGAGGGACAGAGTAAGAGCCAGAGGCTGGGACTCTTTAGAAAAGAAGAGAAAGGGAGGAGAGAGAAGAGAAAAATAGAAAAACAAACGTACATGGCTGTGTGTTTTCCTTCCTCGGGGGAAGGAAAGGGAAGGAGTCACTGTGGATCTGGGTCTCTCACTACTGAACTGTCTGGGTCATAATTCAAGAGTGTGGGGATGTGTGTGGATGCCTGTGTGTAATTTCCAGCCCCCTGGCGCCATTGCAGGGGAATTCGCAGAGGCATTTTCAGGCCTGGAGCGTTAGACATTTCTCATCTTGTCTCTGAAGTCTGGACAGCAAAGGACACTGTGCAGAGCTGCTGCTGCTGCTCTGAACGTGCAACAGTTAATGCAACGCATCCACCATACATGTTGGAGAAAGTAATGGCTGCAACACCCTCAGGAACTGCACAAAAAGTGGACTGTTAACTATGATTGCACATGTGTCTATGGAGACGCTTCTGTAAAGTTCTGAAATATTTTTGCAGAAAGAGCAGAGAGGATTTTATGATGCTAAACCTTTTATTTGGTTAAAGTTTAAGCTGTTCTAGCAGCTGAATTTCAAGTCAGGCAAAAATATCTACCACACACACACACACACACACACACACACAGGCAAGCAAAACTTTTTGTATTTTGCACATTTCATTCCAGGTGGAAGCACAATGTGCTGCACAGAGCGTGAACTACCATGTAAGTTGCAGCCACAAAAACTCTGATGATAGTGTAAAGATAAACTATTAGACACATGTGAACACAATAAAAACAGATACATGAATAATACATGTGAGTCACAAACCATTAGGGAATATGGAATAAAAATAAATACATACAGTCCTCTCCAAAAGTATTGGAATGGCAAATTTCTGTGTTTTTATTGTTCACTGAAGACATTTGGGTTTAAGTTGAAAAGATGATTATGAGACAAGAGTTCAGAATTTCAGCTTTTATTTCCTGGTTCCTCCGTACATCTAGATGTGTTAAACAACTCAGGACATATCTCCATTTGTATTAGACAACTAGACATTACATTACTACACATTGACATCACCAAACTGTGCGACTTACAATTGCTATACATATCAGAGGTCACATGCCTCTGGAGCAACTACTAGTGTCTTGCTCAGGGACACAATGGTGGGAATCGAACCCAGGTCTCCCACACCAAAGGCAAGAATCTTATCTATGCGCCATCACCAGCCCTTCTACATTTGTGATGCTATTCCAGGCTTTTACCGCAGCTTCTTTCAATTCTTGTTTGTTTCAGGGTGTTTCTCCCTTCAGTCTCCTCTTAAGGAGATGAAATGCATGCTCTATTGAGTTAAGGTCAGGTAATTGACATGGCCAGTCTAAAACCTTTCGCTTTTTTCCCCATGATGAAGTCCTTTGTTTTGTTGGCAGTGTGCTTTGGGTCATTGTCCTGCTGCATGATAAACTTCCTCCCCATTAGTTTCAACGCATTTCTCCGTAAATTGTCAGACAAAATGTTTCTGTCCACGTCTGAATTCATTCTGCTGCTACCATCATCAGTTACATCATCAATAAATATTAATGAGCCTGTTCCAGAAGCAGCCATGCACGCTCAAGCCACGACATCACCTCTACCATGCTTCACAGATGAGCTTGTATGCTTCGGATCATAAGCAGTTCCTTTCTTTCTCCACACTTTGGCCTTTCCATCTCTTTGCTAGAGATTAATTTTGGTCTCATCAGTCCATCAGATTGTGTTCCTGAACTTTTGCAGCTCATCTCTGTACTTCTTTGCAAATTTCAGTCTGGCCTTCCGACTCTTCCTGCTGATGAGTGGTTTGCATCTTGTGGTGTTGCCTCTATATTTCTGCTCTGAGTCTTCTTCCAACAGTGGATTGTGATATCTTCACCCCTGCACTGTGGAGGTTGTTGATGATGTCACTTACTGATGTTTTGGGGGTTTTCTTCACAGCTCTCACGATATTTCAGTCATCAACTACTGTTGTTTTCCTTGGCCGACCTGTTGGACGTCTGTTGCTCAGTACACCAGTAGTTTCTTTTTTTTTCAGCACATTCCAAATTGTTGTGCTTGCTATGCCCATGTTTGTCCAATGGCTCTGGTTGATTTTCCTTCTTTTCTCAGCTTGACAATGGCTTGCTTTTCTCCCATAGACAGCTCTCTGGTCTTCATGTTGGTTTATCCTCTTTAACAGGAAATGCAGTCTTTATAGGTTTGAACCAAGGATGAAAACTTAGACTAGTCATGCAGAGCTGTTTAATGTTTGGACAATCAACCTAAAAGGCAACACCTGGGCAACAAGAAACATCTGTCAG
>NC_060163.1:8639127-8649118 GCF_021292245.1 Micropterus dolomieu | reverse complement strand
GGATTATTAGGAACACCATACTAATACTGTGTTTGACCCCCTTTCGCCTTCAGAACTGCCTTAATTCTACGTGGCATTGATTCAACAAGGTGCTGAAAGCATTCTTTAGAAATGTTGGCCCATACTGATAGGATAGCATCTTGCAGTTGATGGAGATTTGTGGGATGCACATCCAGGGCACGCAGCTCCCGTTCCACCACATCCCAAAGATGCTCTATTGGGTTGAGATCTGGCGACTGTGGGGGCCATTTTAGTACAGTGAACTCATTGTCATGTTCAAGAAACCAATTTGAAATGATTCCAGCTTTGTGACATGGTGCATTATCCTGCTGGAAGTAGCCATCAGAGGATGGGTACATGGAGGCCATAAAGGGATGGACATGGTCAGAAACAATGCTCAGGTAGGCCGTGGCATTTAAACGATGCCCAATTGGCACTAAGGGGCCTAAAGTGTGCCAAGAAAACCACCATCCTGCACAGTGGTAACAAGGCATGATGGATCCATGTTCCCATTCTGTTTACGCCAAATTCTGACTCTACCATCTGAATGTCTCAACAGAAATCGAGACTCATCAGAGCAGGCAACATTTTTCCAGTCTTCAACTGTCCAATTTTGGTGAGCTCTTGCAAATTGTAGCCTCTTTTTCCTATTTGTAGTGGAGATGAGTGGTACCCGGTGGGGTCTTCTGCTGTTGTAGCCCATCCGCCTCAAGGTTGTGCGTGTTGCGGCTTCACAAATGCTTTGCTGCATACCTCGGTTGTAACGAGTGGTTATTTCAGTCAAAGTTGCTCTTCTATCAGCTCGAATCAGTCGGCCCATTCTCCTCTGACCTCTAGCATCAACAAGGCATTTTCGCCCACAGGACTGCCGCATACTGGATGTTTTTACCTTTTTACACCATTCTTTGTAAACCCTAGACATGATTGTGCGTGAAAATCCCAGTAACTGAGCAGATTGTGAAATGCTCAGACCGGCCCGTCTGGCACCAACAACCACGCCACGCTCCAAATTGCTTAAATCACGTTTCTTTCCCATTCTGACATTCAGTTTGGAGTTCAGGAGATTGTCTTGACCAGGACCACACCCCTAAATGCATTGAAGCAACTGCCATGTGATTGGTTGATTAGATAATTGCATTAATGAGAAATTGAACAGGTTCCTAATAATCCTTTAGGTGAGTGTACCTATATTCCTCCTGGCTCGGCTCGCTCTCTCTTTCTCTCTCTCGTGAACACCGCTGCACAAAAGTAACGTAACTATTTACTTTTATCACCCAGTAATAAGTAAAGTATTAATATTACTTTTTTAAGGAGTAATAAGTAACTAGTAATATATTACAATTTCTGAGTAACTTGCCCAACACTGGTTCTCTTACAGCTACAGGTCAAACCAAAGTATGTGTGAGTGCCTCTCTGTGACGATCTGATGCAGATGTTGTTCCTGGCATTTCTTTTTCATTGCATGAGTGAATATTGTGAATAGAGTAACACTACCTAGTCTCAATGTGTGTGCATTAACACAGCATGGTGCACCATATAGGCTGATCTACTTTGACCGATAAATTCTATTGTTAAGCGCCTTTACATATGCTGTTATCAAGTCCTTTTTTTAACAAATCTGCTGTGCTATTGCTGCAATGTGGCTGCACAACAGTAAAATAAAATACATACTATACAGTATGTATTGACTTGAAAGAAAGAGCCTGAAAACCTGTTTCAAAATATGATTATTCCACAAAAGAAATGAACTTTTAAGTGTTGCAGGCTACTTATTGTGCTCTGTTGTAATTGTGTGTGTGCATAAAACAAACAGATGAATAAATCAGCCACATACTGTAGGTTTAACAAATGTAGAAGCAATGGTGTTAGGAACCTGTAACACACTGTATACACCCATAGTCACACACACACACACACACACACACACACACACACACACACACACACGCACACACACTCACAGAATTGCATTGGTGTCTCCTGACAGCTGTATCTCTCAGCTGGGACAGACAGGGGTTAGGGCTTTGGGTCAGACGATGATAAGGTCAGCTTCTCCGGGACAAACAGACTGACCACACACTTCAAACAGGAAGCTGATGGATCCCATCGATCCCTGCTTATAGGGCGTAATGACATGTAACCGCATCATGACAGGAGCTCTGCGTGCATGCCTGCATGTGGACTGTATTCAGGAACTACTGTATATTAAGGGCTTGTGTGACTGTCCTGGGTGATACATTTACATGTGTTTACTGTATATCGACTAATGGGATTCAATAAATAAAAATAACTGTAAATGAGTGAGACCAAAGTGGAGATATGTGGCCTCTATAACATGCTGGTTTTAATGCTGGCCCTTATTAAGACCACATGTCCCATAAATGAATAATAATAAGTTTGGAGGTGAGTTTTCTTCAAGTCATTCACTCCATTTACCGTCTTTGGTGACCTGAAGCTGTCAGTCTTCTTTTGGTCTTACATCAATGTCTCAAAATTCACATTTTTTCTTAAATATATATCTAGAGTATTTCTGAACAATATACAAGAAGAGCTGCAACCAAATGTCAGAGGACACATTTCTGCTCAGTAAAACTGCAGTTCCAATGTTGGTGTGGCAACAGACTCAGTTTGATAAAACCTTTGCTCATGCAAAGGCATTTTAATGAATACCAATTTCATATGTTAATTTAGGCAGTGCTTTATCTGCATTTATATGGTCACGAGTGCACACTGGAGCCTGTGTTTCTCTTAGCGTGCAGTGTATGTGTGTGTGTGTGTTCTCATTTGTTCAGGTCTCATTGGGCCACATTCTAATATAAATAGTTTATACTCAAGGGAACTGGAAAATGTAATTAGAATTTACCTTGAGGAGCACGTCCTATCATCTTCAGATCATGTTTGTGCAGCGCTGTGTATGTATGTAACTGCGTTCACGTGCAAACACATACAGAAACAAACTTGGTGAGAAATGAAATAGTATGAGTTGCACTGTTGTGGTCATGCTGCATCAGAGAGGTTTACTCCACTATCTCACTTTCATTGGCATACAGTAAATGCTTGATTTTGAGGTGTCAGCTGTGAATGCTCCTTCTCTTATCTGCTCACACAGCCTATATGTAGGGTATGTGTTGTGTTGGGTTGTGTGTGTATGTGTGTGTGTGTGTGTGTGTGTGTGTTCGCCCTGTCAGCCCACATTGTGAGCTCGCATCACAAAGCTAATGAGTAAGTCTGATGTTTCCAATGCTGCAGGACTGAACCCCGTTTGACGCCACATCCACACAACAACACAGCAGAGAATCTGACAGACTGACACAATGTTTAGAGTCAAAGACATTTAGTGCTCCACATGTTTTGACCAGGCTAAATGTTGCTGACTTCACAGCACTCCTTGGGGTGGTGGGCTTCATTTTGTTTGCCTGGAGAATAATTTAAATCTCTCCCTCTGTCGCGGTCTGTTCCCTCATGCATTAACACAGCACAGTACATATAAGGTCATACGTTGGCTGCTTTAATAAGGGAACTTGAGGTGACACATGGTGTTTCGTGGTCATTATGCACCAAAAGGTGGCCGTTGTAGGTCACAGTTTTTGGATTTATTGTGCATTGATCATATTTTTGAGCTGGAGAAAATTCTTCATATAAAGACATTGTGACACAAAATATGCCAAGCTAAATAATGTTAAATCACACTAGTTTAAAAAACAAAGTGCCGCAAAGAAAAGCGTCACATCACACTACAATAGAAAATGCAGCCTAAACAGCACTGATGGCTGTGCTCAGGTTTTTGTTGAATGAGTCATCACAGACCAGTACTGGCAAACATGCATCCATACATCTCAAAAATGTCCAACATTTACCTTTTTATGCAAAGTTGCTGCCAACAACAAAGAGATTATATGATAAATTGATAAATTAAACCTTGCGCAGTGACCTGCATCAGGGCCTTTTACGGCTGCGGTGCAGTTCCTGGAGGTCCTCGCCGCTGCTCTGAATTATCATACTATCATATTATCATATTGCTTTGGATGCCACACGAAGGAGTTAAACGTTACTTTCTGTGTCCCCTATGTGGTGCTAGATAACAACTGCTAATGACACGTTATGTCTCAGTACTTTCAGTGTGAACCATACTGAAAATTTTATGTAAATGAAATGATGTTATAACACAGGGCTCACTTCCTGTTGCCATGTTGCCAGTAGGTGTTGCTATGACATTGAGTGAATATTGGCATGTAGCTGTGTTCAGGGCGTGACCCTTATCAAAATGTGAAATTTGGTGCAGATTAGAGCATGCACAATGAAGTCAAAACAGCTTCCTGTTTCATGACGAATGATTGATGTTCCACGCCATGCCACGGACATGCCCTTCAACAAAAACTCACAGAGAGCACAATTTTCATTGTCAATGCGTTTAGATTGCACAGTAAAATTTTGGAGTCGATCTGATAAATAGGAGGAGTTGCATAAAACACTAAAAACCACTAAATTGACCACGAAATTCACAATGGCACACTTCCCGTTGAGTTTAGAGCATCGCTCCCCGAGGCTTTTTTGTAGGTCAGAACATGAAACATCTGCCACAAACATTTTGTATATTTTGGTGAAACCTGGCTGCTTTTTAGGGGGCGCTAGCAAGCCATTTTGCCATGCCCATGTCAAGTAAATTTCCACCACGTTTGAATTTTCACAAGTTTCACAAGTTTTTGAGGACCTTTAGGCTGTCAAATATTCGATTTGGGAAAAGAATTCCTTCATTTCAATAGGGTCCTCACATGTTTCATGCTCGGGCCCTAATTATTACAGATTCCCTCCATACATGTTTTAAGATATGTAGCAATTATCTTTGATTAATAATTTGTGTCTGATATTTCTTTCCCACAAAATATTTGAATTACCAAGCTAATTGTTTTTTTTTAAATTACCAGAATCTATGGCGATGCAAATATTGTGCATTCCCAAAGTTTATGTACTGGAAACATGATGTGTCCTAGTTCAATGAAAAGTCCATTCTCAGTGTACGTGCACTGGAGGTTTCCGCATCACACACTGTGTTAGTCGACCATTGGACCTCAAATGGCTTCTAAATTAGTTGTGATGTCACAAATTATGATCACACATACACATGTTAAACTCATATTTACACATATAACACAGGGAAACCTTCCCCTTTCCACTTCTTCAAACTTTGCACATACATCATTCTGCTCAGTAAAGTTCAAACATTCAAGTGAAGTAACAATAAGTGAAACAAATTTTTGAATGAAGGGGGACTTTAAACTTTCAGCCGCTGAAATGAATGATTTTCCTTGTTCCTCTTGGTGATAGAGCCAATGTGTGGCAGTATTTCAGCAATCGAGATTTATTTAAGTCATTTGGCTTCATTGTCAAGTGTGTTGTTTTATTAGGCTATTATCAGGCTTGAGATATTAATTGGTCCAGCATGACCTTTAAGTTGAGGGTTACCCGGCTCCATATTGCTCACTGACTGGCTTGTATGTCTGTCACTTGTTGGTTAATACCAGGCAGAATGAGCAGAATGGCTGCGCGTAATCCATAAAACAACTGTGACATTGATTGTTTTTCTGAGTGCATTTACCCCGATATTGAAGTAAAGGTTGGGCATGTAATCTGCATCCTGTTTACAACGACTGGGATGAGCTAATTTCTTTATTTATGGAAAGGCATAGTTGGAGAATGTGAATGTTTGTACTAATGTTGGAGTTTGTTAAAACCCAATCCAACAGAATATCAGGATTGTCACCATATTGCTAATCTGTCCACAGGTTTTGTTAAGTGAGGTTGAAGTCTGGCTTTCCAACATGGCCACCACAGTGTGCCCTGCGTTCTCTAAAAGACAGGACAGACAGAAAAGGTTGTGGAATGAGAAACAGCGGTAGAGAGGGGCAGCAGAGTTATTAGAGTCGGTTAGGTGAATGATTAGTGATCCCCTGACTGTTTGGCTGCACTCAGTTAGCCAATTAGAAAAGCAAAGACAAAGAGGGCAGCAGAGCCCAGAGGGCCTGAATCAGAGCTCAGGACTACCACCCACAACATCCCCTGACACACAAACACTATTGTATGCTATTTGGAAACTGAAGAACAAAGAGTATGAGAAAAATAAATGAATTTAGTATCTTAGTTTTGATGATGTCAACACAAGACAGGGAAAGTGTATGTAACAGGATTGTCTCCAATCAGGGTACCATGTGTGTTTGCATGTGTGTGTGTGAGTGTGTGTCTTTCTGCACAGTCCCCCCTGGGCCGCCCTGTCAGCACTGACCTTTACCAAATCAAAGGAGATGCAAATACCCAGCTTCATTTGGGCCCATTACAACTCCACACACAGCGACATATAGAAGTGAATGGCCTCTGTGAAGACACCCAGTGAGAATAGCTGTCAGTCTTCTCGGCCGGCTTTGATTAGCAATTTGAAGGGCCTCTCCCCGGCCCGACTCTCCTCAACAGATACAAATCAGCTCTGACGCTGCCTCGTCCATTACTGGCATCATTTCTACAGAGAATTGTAATGAAACTCATTTCCCCACAGTCTCTGCGTCTCCTCGCCCTGCTTTGCTCTCCTTCCTCACAGCTTTCACACCCAGGTCCTGTTTTTTACCATAAAAAACAGTTATAACCACCTGAGTATTTTGCCGTATCTATGCTCTGTCAGACGATAGACATTTTCGGGTGTGTCCTTACACAAACAAAGTGAAACAGCTATACAAATAAAGTTATTATTATTTTATCATACCACACACACACACACACACACACACACAAAAACACCTGAAGGAGCACGTGTGTTTTCTCAATGAACAATCATTTTCTCAGCACATGTAGGAACCATAATTATTTCCTGAAGTTCAAAATCACCAAATCTGGAAGTGGAACATTTTCACTTGAATATGAAGCTACTTCAATTAGCCTGCTTTTTTTAAGATGTACCCCATACAGTATTCATTTATATACATTTGTTCTTTCGTGCCCACGCGAATTAGACACTACTTGAGTTTCTGAGTTTCCCCAAAAGATCAACAAAAGTTTAATTTTGAATGTCAGAGGGGGGAAAAGCTCAACACAACTCAACCTTACAGTAAGAGGCATAAAATCCATTGATGAAGTGAAGTCATCGATTTCTGCTCAGCCACATAGTTTTCTAACCTGTAGCTTTAAAAGGTCAAGGTGTCAAGGCTCCCCATTACATCAGCCAGTCAAAGAGCTTCTTTTTGCCACAGCAGAAAAATGTTGTTTTGTATGAAGACAGACAGAGACAACGTCATTAGAAGGGGAAAAATGTTAAAGTGGAAATCATCATCATCAAAACCACATAAAAATTTATATCTTCCAGTGGACAGTCCTAAATTAAGTCTCGTCCTCACAAGGATAGAGGTAAAAGGAAAGCAAATACACAGGAGTGACTGAATGTGAGTTGTGGGAGGAAGGAAATAAAAAGAGAGCAAATATAGCAGAAGAATATAGGATGGCTTAGTGGAATGTAAAGCTTTCATATCTGACAAAGGACATTGTGACGAGGAGTGAAAAAGTGAAGAAGCAGGAACCATAAAACCTGCAGAAATATCAGCCGAGAGATTTGCTGCATCTGTCTAAAACGGTACAAAATATTCTCACGCAGTGTGTGCGTGTGTGCATGTGTGTGTGTTTCAGTAACTGTGTCACAGTGAGTTAAAAAGGGCAAATGATGAGTGTATGATCAGCATCCAGGAGCAGTGAGACTGCACTGATTTTTTCTTCTTCTTTTAACTTTATTATATTTATTTGTCAGGGATCATGTACAAAAAACATGTCACTCATACAATGCAATTTTTTATTTTTTTATTTTTATTTTTTTTACAAATAGACAGACAGTAGAAACCAATTATTCTGAACATGTGGTTTCATCACTACATGTAATGATATTTTCTTTCATCCCAACGCTCTGTCAGCAGTCATGCACATGTGTGAAGCAAATTAGAAACCCAGTAGTGCATATACACGACCTAGAAATCAACTTTCTCCAGGAGAAATCTAGATGGAGAAATCCGGGTTCTCTAATCCCCTAGCCGGTTACAGAAAATGGGTTTCTCTTTTACATGACTTTTACTAAATCAGATTACTGAAGAAGGCTGACTGTAACCCGGAGCTTTACAAGAGTACCCCACCGATTTAACATTACACTCCTGGAACACTGCTGAACATTAAAAAAGCATCAAAATCGATGCAGCAGAGATATAGCCTCTTTTATTCCACGCATTTTTCATTAACCACAGTGCATGTTAAACACTTACAATTTAGTCAGAGATGCAGGTGTATTATAAGATAAGATAAGATAAGATAATGTATTATCTATTTCTGTAAATTTGTCTTTGGCTTCACCAGCTTCCATACACTATGCATTAAAACATGTCACAAATGCATAACACAAGACACACACACACACACACACACACACACACACACACACACACACACACACACACACACACGCGCGCGCACGTTATAAACACAGTAAGAGCTTCAAGTGGACCAGATATGAAAATACAGGTTGAATACATCACTTAAGAATTCATCAAAGAAATTGCACGAGGGCTAAAATAACTTTTAAAAAGGTTTTTTGTTGCCCGGGGTACCCTGTAACGCCTTCCAGAGGGGTGGTTGTCAAATTCAACAAAGAGCGGATGTGAAAGATCCCCCACAATTTGCTGTGCTTTGCGCCTGCAGTGGAGTACATATATCTCATTCCTTTTTATGCTAGTAGATGCTAATGTAGCCTCAAGCTGCTAGCATCAAGCAGAGATGAGGAGCGGGCTACAGATGTCTGTGTAAACTTATTTCTAACTTCCATTTTTGTTCCATTTTTAAATATATTTGGCCCAAACTGATGCTGACTTGAAGTGGCATAAGTTGATGCAACTTATTAAATTTCACATCCACTACTTGTATCACCGTCCCTCCACTGTGGCTCACTGTCATGAGACTTGCACTAATTACATTAACTTTGGAAGATACCCGCTTGATTTGTCTACCTCCGACTGTGAAAACCTCATACTGTGTTAGCTTCAGCTGAACTTAACTATTCTTTTCTATCCCTATCTCTTCCCTATATCTCTTACATTGGGACAATTTTATGAAGGGATTTCTTCACAGCCAATATGAACAGATGGAGTGATTACAGCTTTGATTTTTGAGCCATGCACAAGCGAGTCCTTTTTCTGTATGATTTCTCCCACATCTCCTTAAATCAAGAGATCTGGCCTTTTAGACCGTATTTCCACAAACTGTGTAGTTTCTTGACACACAGAGGATCATTGATAAAATGTGTTTTTTTTTACTACACAATGACTTTTTCATTGGCCACATTCCTCTCCATCGTCGGAAACCTGCTCTGAAATATCTGCCTCTTTCTATTTTGTGCTGTTAATTAATCCCACAGATTCCTCCCCAAAATTGGATTCACGGTGTAAAATGCAGTTTAGAGGCTGGACAGAAGTGGTGACTTTTTCTCAACAAAGACAGTAATGACTCAACATGATTCTAGTGACAGATCGATGATAATATTCTACATGTAACACCTTTGATTCAAAGGCATTACGTGTTCGCCTTTGGATACACCATCTCACTTGTACAAGGACAAACTCTTTCTGACTGTGCGTCAGGCTTCCTATAGACAGTGTAATGCACCGTCTTGTCATGTACATTTGCAATGCTAAGCAGCAGCCAGGTGAGTGGCAGTCGCAGTAGTTGATTTTAATAGGGAGCAGCTATTTTGGTAAGTCCTCCAGCAGGCTTCTTTCTCTGGAGTTAATCACACTGAACAACACACCACAACGCTGCAGCTCCTCTCTCTTCCTCTCTGGGGTCTCCACTGGTTCTCCCTTTTCTTCTGGCTCCACTCTCGTCTTCTTCCTCCCTCGCTCTCACTGCTGCTCCTTGTTTTTATTTATATCTACGTCTGTATCACCTTTCCCTTGTCTCGTTCACACATCTCACTCAT
>NC_060163.1:8635380-8639107 GCF_021292245.1 Micropterus dolomieu | reverse complement strand
ACACACATACACACACACACACACACATACACACACACACACACACACACACACACACACACACACACACACACACTTTTCTCAGTTAATCACCCAGAGTCTCTGAGGGATGTCGGGGATTGAATGTCGTCAGATTGGCTGCATTGTGATAATTACTCATCATCATTCCCAGGCTACCAATCCAGTTTCACCCAAAGCTGTACTTTAAAAGAGCCATCTTTCCCCTACTAATACTGAAACAATCACTTTTACACACATATCACCAGCCAGCCGTTGCCTCATCACACAGCGACACATGAGGTGGGGAACTTCCCCTGTAAGTACACGTCTTTCAAAACATACAACCATCAGGAATTAAAAAAATTTGATGTGAAAGATTTTTAGACAGACTGCAAACAAACCAACAGTTAATTAGATTTCTTCTTTTCCATCATTCTTTTTTCTTTTTTAGGGGGATAATGATAGGCTAAGATTTGCATCAGGTTCAAACTTAGACATCCCACCAATACAATTTAATTTTGCATGTGTGGAGTAGGTTTAGCAGCACTGAATTACTGATATTGCCAGACCTAATGTCAATTATCAGTGTAATCAATACACAAGTTAAAATGCCCAGTGGATGTAACACCAGCGTACACCGTGACAGTAATCAAGTGGACCCACTATAGCGCTGTGAGTTGCTGACAGTTTGTGACTAGAGTAGTAACGTTACTGGTACACTGTTCATTTAAAGGGCAGTGGATTTAGGACAGGCAGTGAAATGATGAGAAAAAGAGCGTCTCTCACATAGTACGATTCAGTTCCCTTTGTTCGAACCAAAAAGCTGTTGAAAAGAATCAGATCATTCGCGAACATAATCACACACATAATAAAACTAAACATAAACTACTATCACTACAACGCTGCTGCTCCATGCTGATATCTCATCAATTTAACTGTTATTAAAAACATGTATGATGGCCAAAACTATGAAAACATCACCCAAAACACTCTGACACCTCTCCTCCAGTACACAAGGGTTCATTCTCCTTACCAAAAATATACTTATAACAATATGCCATGTTTGCTTTTACCTGTAAATAATACAGACATTAACAAGATAAAGTTAGCACAAAACATCAACAATACAATATCTTCTCAGAATTTTCCACGGCAAATACAACTTTCCATGAAAATGCTAATTGTGCCAGGTCACACTGGTCCACACAAGCTGTGTGTGCATTCTCAGAGTTAAAAATAATCATTAATTTTACTTTGAATGTAATTAAGTCTCTGCTAATACGACAACACCAACACACACAAACAAGAACACAGGTCTAGTGCTGCTACACGTGAGCTTTGTTATTTTCAGCCCTGAAAGTGAAATACTTCTTCCAGATTTCAAGGGGGACTAATTGGGGTGAGCACGTGGTGTTTTTCTGTTGCACATGACATAATGTATGCATATAAGTATAATATATGAAGTACGTCTCAGATAAGATATAGTACAACCAATGTGTGTTCAATTGAAAACTCAAAGTAGACGTCACAGAATGCTTGGCTTGGTTTTATGGATTATCTTAAATTCCCTATACTCTCATATATATCCCTTGAAGACATTCAGTAATCCCACTGTCCTAATTCGTGTAGCTGATTCACAGTACAATCCGTCTGATCATGTCTCTGTTCCGTTGCTCTTACCAAGCGTCTGAACTAATGCTTCCCTCCAATTAAACTGAGAGCTCAGGGCTGTTGGGGCTGAACTGGTCAATTAATTGATACTTCCATTGTGATGAACCTACTTTCATGTTGTGCTCTTATCATGTCCATTCAGTATAATGATCCCATATCAGATCACTGACACAGGCGCAGCATAGCCTACTGTTGAACTAAACATGAACTACCGATTTACTGTAATGAGCTGACTGATAGAGAAGCAGAAGTGGAGCTTTTTGCAAAACATTTTTTACCTGCAAAGTTTTGAACTGTTAAACGGTGTGTGTGAAGTTACTGTGCCACCAAACATATCTGTCTCATGTCACTCGTTAGCTCCACTGGGCAAAATCTACATGTCAAACTGTCTGACACCTCTTGTATGCTAATGAAGAACAATTGATCTAGAATGGAAAGGACACTCCATCCTTCATAGTCCAACATGCTTTTTCCCCTACACACATAAACCTCTTCTGCAGCTCATGACTCACCCGAAACTACGTTTTTTTTAAACAGGTACACACATTTTTCTGTCTGCTTCGTCACTCGCCCTCCCTCCTCACCAGTTCAAAACAAAAACCTCTAAACCAGGCCAGGCCAGCATCGGTGCATTGCGTAACTCTCCCTCACACAGTTTAGCCCCCAAGGTTATGTTAAAAAACCTCGATTACATAATGACCGGTCAACTGTGAGCAAAACACCCCCCAAAAGACATGTCAAACAGGATAAAATCCAGTTATTTTATATTGAGTGTGGATACGAATTGAAAATCTATATAAATATATATATATATATAAAAATGTAGCACGTTGACACACATTTCTTTTTCACTCTCATTGTGGTTTTTGCATCACTTCATAGCAAATCTTTGGACATTGGCCACAGGGAAACATAACCAGCGCACTTACTTTTAACAGAGACTCGACGTAGCTTAAATCCTGGTACTCTCACCTTTTTGTGTCACATGAGCAGGGTGTGGGATATTTTGGAGAGTTCTTATCTCCTGCTCGACAACACACATTGTTGCAGTTGTACATGCCGATGAAGGTATTCACACTTCTGTCAAGTCACTTACAAAGAGTAAGTATCTGTGGCATTGTGTTTATGCTCGACTCTAGAATATTAAATAAAGATGTTGATTGAAATGACTGTAGATGCAGCAAATTGTAACAAGATATGATATGCTTTTTGTTTTTCCCAATATGACATGAAGACAGCACCACTGTTTGAACTTTGAAAAAGTCTAGTTTATATGTTGAATGTCTGAAGTGAACAATGCCTCCAAGGAAAGTTGATAGGTTAAGTGATGCTGCCTCTTTTGCGGTTAAATGCTCCACTATTTTCCACAGCTAGTTGCTAACTGCTACTGTCTTTCATTTGATGTTGGACGGGGAGTGTACAGTGGATTCGTCAGAGCTTTTTCCCGCTGAAAACAGCTGCCTGTTGCAGCTGGAAGTGGGGTTGATGAGAGTGGTGAGAGAGAACCAAAGAGTTATTGCATCCGTTTTATAAAAATATCAATTAGTGCAGCTTTAAGTTAAAAAACTATTATGAACAATCTCTCTAATCTAAATCAGTAGCAATAGCACGAATATTCATAAAGCTTGATTAAAATTTTTTGTAGAGACAGTCTCAAAGCTTTGATTCAACTCTATGGTTAGTTTTGAAGCTGTAATCTTTTGGTTTTATTGTACTGAAGCTGTTGTGGTATTCCTCCCACTTAAAGCCACCAAAAATTGTCATCTGTGCCTCACATTTAATAGGAGACTGTAATTACTCTGAATTATATTCAGAGCGTGGATCAGAGGATTCTGCATTTAGTTTGTGAGCTCAGAGTGACTGTTTGCACGCTCTCTTCTGCGACCTCCTCGCTCTCTGTCTTTTTTGCCCACGTACTCTCTTGTCTTTCAAACAAACAGGTGTAGAACAAAACACTCCTGCTATTCTCTCAGCGCCCCCCTCCCTCTTTGCCCCCCCCCACATCTCCCCCTGCCCGTGCAAATGTCAGCCTTCACATCCTCTGCTATCAAAGGCT
>NC_060163.1:8520377-8635360 GCF_021292245.1 Micropterus dolomieu | reverse complement strand
CCCCCCCCCCCCCCCCCCCCCCCCCCCCCCACATCTCCCCCTGCCCGTGCAAATGTCAGCCTTCACATCCTCTGCTATCAAAGGCTCCCCAGTCGCAACAGGATCCACCGAAACCTGACTGATTCTCTCACATCATACAGCTTCTGACGGGGAAAGGAGACGAAGGCATGACGAGAAACACTTGCTCCCCTTAAAACACAGGACGGTTTGGTTGAACAAACGGGTGAGTGAACATGCATGTTCAGGTTTGGTTTTGTGCAGGATAAAACTGCACATCAACAGCTTCAACCTCACATTAAAGTCAGCAAAGGACACACCACTGTCACTGGCATTGCCAACATCATGATATTAAACCAACAAAGACAGTAAAGATGGGGACTACAAAATGAGCTCATCTTGACTAATAACAACACAAAGAAATATACATATCCTGTTTGAGTGGCGGTATCGCAGTAGGTTAGGGTCTTGAAAAAGGTGTTTTATTCTGAAATGTTTGTTTGAAAGATGTGCTTGTTTCTCATTCAGTGAGGGTATAACAATAAAATGCTACTGGGTTGCACTGTGGGACATTGTAGGAGCTAGAATTTTCTGAGTTTGAGCCATACTAGGGACTGATCTACTCTACATCAGGACTAAGAGCACTTCTGTATGGCTATTTCAAAGTGTAGTTGTGAATTGTTTCACCTTGAAATATAGAAATGCTGTTTCTGGAGCCTTGTCATTCCTGTGAAGTTTCCAGGCGAGTTTCAGCGGAGACTTCATGAAGTCACTGCAACTGCTTGTTGTTTGCTAAGACATACAGTACTTCCAGCATATTAACTGTGTGTAAAAACACAACTTGTCATTTTACCAATTAGTACATTTATACACCATATAGGTGCTGGTAGGTTAGCTAGCTGCTGTTTCCTGTGTTTACGTTAAGCTAAGCTATCACTTCCTGGGTCGAGCTTCACATTTAACACACGTACCATGTGAGAGTGGTATCGATCTTCTTGTCAAGTCAATTTTTATTTATTTTGCTATGTGCTTGTTTATTATCTATATGCTTTATTCATTTTGCTTGCTAATATCACAAATCACCATTTGCCTCAATGGGCTTTACAATCAATACCCTCTATCGTTAGAATGAGGAAAAACGCCCTTCAAAAAACCCTTTAACAGGGGGGAAAAATGGAAGAAAGCTCAGGAAGAGCAACAGAGGAGGGATCACTCTCCTAGCACAGACAGATATGCAATGGATGTCATGTGTACAGAATAAATTCACAACAGAAATCATAGCATATAAAATTATGATGAAAAAATAGATTGTAAAACTATGAAGAGGGTGGATCCTGGAGGAAGAAAAGCACCAACAATCAGTGCTACTCTAAATGTTCAAATCTAAATCTAAAATATCAAGCTCCCACGACAGAGCAGAGAAGGCAGCCTCATAGAGCAAAATGCCATTTTCTTTCATTCTCACAACGTTCAAATTTTGTTGATAAAAGGCTTTCTGTGCACGTTTCATTAAAGACCACGCATGTCTGCTGGCTGCAGAGTGGCGGGCTCCTGTCAGTGGGATGTGGAATACAGAGGAGATCTTTAGCCCTCGTGGCGCTGCGGCCCTTTGGAGCTCACTGTAGTTAATTAGTAGCATGGCCTCAGGACTTTTATCTTCTCTGTGTATAGGAGAGAGGGAGATGGTACTGATGCAGAGCTGGGGAGCTGCTGTGACCTGTGTGTGTGTGTGTGTGTGTGTGTGTGTGTGCGTGTGAAATGAATCTGTAAGAACGTACTGAGCTGATTGCATGTTTGCGTGCCTTGCATTGAATATCTGTGTATGTGGGTATTTCTAAAGTTGTGGGGACATAAATCTGTTTACATTGTGAGGTCCTTCCTTTTGAGGAGAAAAAGCAAGTCAACATAATGTAATCCTTAAACTTTGGGGTGAAGACATGGTTTAAGGTTAGGGTAAGTCTCCAGGGAATGAATGTAAGTCAATGTAATGTCCCGGAAAGTGATGGAAACCCGACTGTGTGTGTGTGTGTTTGTGTGTGTGAGAGAGAGAGAGAGAGAGAGAGAGAGAGCTACCTAGGGCTCATCAGGGTCTTTAAGGGATGATGAGGGGCTGGCAGAGTGAAACTTGAAAGGCTGGGAGAACGAGTCAAACGGGGCATTTGGAGCTCGACTCAGTCCAGTGTTACACAGAAAAGAGGAGTAGATGATGAAGAGGTCGCTTTACCCCTCTCTGCTTAAAACAACAGCTCTCTAATTACTAACACTTCTCCCCTGAATTTTGGACTGCGCTGAAGCAAATTGCTGGTACTAGAAAGACGCACTTGTTTGATTCCCACCCTTATATTTACCTCTGATGTTTTAGATCACTCACACCTTTTCCTCTAGCTGTTGTAAGGAAATAAGTAAAGATGAAAACCTGGTTAAAGTTTGGCCAGTTATCCTCAAGAAAACATGAAGAAGAAAGACCATCCCAGAGAGTAGTGGGAGGGTCTTTTATACATTTTATATTTGTGAGTATTATTATGTAGAAAAAGAGACCAAACATGGCATTGTGTTACATGGAGGTGTGTTCTGACATATGCAGAGGGTAATATTTTATGAGGTTGGGCTGAAATACTGCAGTCCACAAGCCCTTAGTGGCTGTATTGTCAATATTTTGTTTAGTGTGTTATTTGAAGTGAATCAGAGGGTCCAAATAAAACAATACTGCTGGGGAGGGTCTTACTTTTTATAAAATAAAAGATCAAGCGCCCCTCTCCATGGTTTGTGTACGGCACATAATGAAACAAATAATCCACTCACGCTTAAGATTTTATTTTAACATGAACCAATGCATTGTGAACACGGCTCATCACGTCCAACTGAAAGTGTCAGTATGTGTGAAGGCTCACCGGGAACCAGCAGACAAAATTCTGCAGTACTGTTGAGCCTACGAGTGCGGGTGTAAAAAAAAAATAAAAAGCGAGATGACCAATGCAACACAACAGCAACAAGTGAGGAAACCATCTTGCTGCATTACTGTGTGTGTCAGCCTCAAGATATTTATTTCTTTTGAAAGAGTGCTAACCCAACAGTCTATGTGTATATGAGCTGGCAGTGAAAGGACAAAAATAGTTTGAGTCATTTCGTCATATCTTAATTTTCCTTAACTGTGTTTTGACTGCAGTTCTACGCTTCACTACACGGATCAGTCACATCCATTACTGAGAATAATTTGAGTCATTAACCGCAGCAGAGACGACACAAAGGAAAGCCAAGTATTTAAATTTTAAATAAAAATCTACACTGAGTTACCAGAAAGATTAAAACACCTGTAGAATGTAATGCAATGCAATGCAATAAAATCGTTCCGCAATGTATACTAATGTTCAGTGTGTTGACCCAATTCTACAGTAATAATTGAGTCAGTGACGTTGTGATGGATTGCATTATACTCAAAGGTGCAAATGATGGAGAGGAGTGTAACAGTTTGCACGTGTGTCTGGGAAACTCACCAGTGTCCGCACAGATGAACTTTCTCCATCATGTCAAGTGGAAGTAGCAGAAGAAGCGGCAGTGTGCTTTCAAAATAAAATGTCTGGGGAGAATTCATTGAAACCCTTCTGGTATTTGAGTGAAGCTAGTGACTAATTGTTTAGTCAATTAATCAATAAAGCAACTGACTTCATGCATAAATGCCAAACACGTATACTCACAACACTCAGTTGCCAGTTTATTAGGTACACTTAGTAAAACTAATGCAGTCTAATACAACAGTCCTGCAATAAATCCTCCCTTCACAAAGGTTAAGATGTTTTAGAGCGGTGTTCATTCAACTGTATGGTTGATAAACTGGCAACTGAGTGTATGTACACACAATGTGAAGGTGTCACTGTGGGAAAATAATCATTGGTTGCAGCCTTACAGTATATAAAATTGTTAAAAAGTGCCCCACTTCATGTAGCAGTATGAATAATGATATATCAGGGACCACAGTGATCCCATTTTTCTGCAGTGACTACTTCTACATTTATTTCATTATATTTTTCTACATAGTTTTACTTAATATTGTTTTTAATGCTGGATTTTTACTTTTAAAGTCTGGTATCAGTAATTTTAGTAAGTCTGTTTACTTCCTCCTTCACAGGGAACAGGTGTGTGTTTTAGTTCTGACCAAGCATAAAGCAGTTAAGGGGATCAAACTTCAGACTCTGGAGTGTCTGGGACACTCAAACTTAAGGTTGGAAAGTCATGTTTTGGATAACAGTGGCAGACAAATCTTACATCTTGTAAGTAGAAAATGTAAATCTAGAGATTGAAAGTGATTTATGATCATGTGTTCAGAGCAAATGAAATTTTCCTGCATGCAAAATAGCAGGTCCTTTGTAGTTTCTCAACATTTAACTATAAAGAATGAACCACTAGAAACAGATCTAAAAAAAATAAAGGTACTTTTTGTCCACAGTCAGTTATCTATCCTGTGTTTGGTGCTGCTTTAAATGAGTGGCCACATTTGTGTTCAGCTGTTTTCTTTACTCTGGCGCCCCCTGGTGGCATTTCTCTTTTATCACCACGATTACTAAATAACAGAGCAGCAGGTTACTAATGATTTAATAATAGTTAGTTAGTTAGTTTATAGTTATAAATAATGAAGTAATTACACAGCATGCATAAAGCAAGCTCTGAGCAAACAGTCTTGTCTCCTTTGAGATGCTTTGCATTTTATATGTTAATCTGACCATGTAAAAGAAAAACAGACTCATCTTTTGAGTTTATTTTTATTTTTTTTACTTTTTCTTTAAAAAATGACAAGGTCCAAGTATTTTGGAAGCCCCGCCCTTACCCTATGTTCCTCAGCCGGCTAGCTCGACTGTAAAGCAACCAGCAAAGAAAAATAGTCATACGGACGATTGATAATATACACCCCATATACAGCAATACATAGTGGTCTACCATAATGTTACCAATAATACACAACCTCCAATGAGGCTTCATTTCAAAATGTTGAATTGCCACTGATATGGTGCATTTCAATTGCAACTGTCAACCAATGACGGTTTTTTGACTAGTGTGGGCGGGGTTCAGGTTGCCACGGTGGGGTGACGAGGTCACCAACAGCTGCCTTTCTTTTCACACAATCAACAGCTCAGCTGATCATCATAACAGTGGTGGCTTTCACACAGCTTTAGGATTCGGCTGTTGACCTGAACACCCCCTTTAAACCAATCAGATTCAGCATAAGTGCAAAGTTTAGGAGGCACTGACACACACTCTGCTATCTCGAAGAGCCCGAGTAAACGTCACTGACAGTCCCCTTGGCTATAATCTGTCAAACGGTTTCCAAGGGTTGAAATGTCGGGTTACAGTGACCAGCAGTTTCCTGCTGGTTCACTTTAACCTGGTTATAATGCCAGTCAGGACACAGGAAAGTCTGCTGTATGGAACCCCATAGAAATAAACTTTAAAAAGTCCACTTCAATTCCACCAAGTTCAAGTCCTTTCTTTGAATTTAACTTCTATCTTTCTTTCCTATTTCACATCATCCTGCATACAGTAACAGCAGTGAAAGACAGGGCAAACTGTGTAAATGGGTGTGTGTGAGTGTGTGTTTGCATGTGCCAGTGACCCCCGCAGTGGTAGAGACAGCATAGAAAAGGTTTCTGTATGTGCGTGAAATAAAGATGGAGCCTGTACACAGTGTGAGCCAGCGCGTGTCCATCTGCGTGACGGGCTACAGACATGACTCCCAGTGCAGCTGCAGGTCTGTGCTGTCCAGAAAATCTGTCGAGAAGACGCTCTGTGGAGTGTGCGGTGCCAGCGGGACCAGACTCCCCCCTCCTCCTCCTCCTCCTCCTCCTCCTCTCCCCCCTCCGCTACCTCCGCTCCCTCCACTTGCGGTCCCCACCATGGAGATATCAAGCCAGTCCATGCTGTCCAGTGTGGGGTCGCAAAAGTCCAGCCCAGTAGAGTGAGGGGAGAAGCCCAGGTCGGACGTGTCCATGGGGGAGGGAGGGTGGTCCAGGATGCTGGGCGTGCTCAGCATCTGGCTGTGAAGGTCGTCGATCAGCGTCAGGCCCCCGTCGGGCTCCACGCCCAGCAGTGGGGCGCCTGTGGTGCTCTCCAGGAAGTCTTCCAGGCGTCCGCTGCCTGTGCAGGGCTCTCCCACAGAAGGCTGAGGGGAGATTAGGGGCTCTGTAGGGGTGGGAGGGGAGAGGTGGAGGGGAGTTTGGGGAGAAGATGGGGAGGGCGGGTCAGAGTGGAGAGGGGCGAGGGAAGGGTCTGGGTTGGCCTTGAAGCCGGGGAGTTCTGAAGGAGGGCAGAGAGAGAAAAATGTCGTCAGCACAGGACACGACAGACACTTGGTGTCTTCCTCTCATACATTTTTAAATGTAATGTAATGAGTTTATTACCTCCACTCTTCAGCAGGATGTCAAACAGGTCGTCCATCTGCTGACTGTTCACGCCATTCTCCTGCTAATAGAGAAGAAGATGTTATCACATGACTGTCACACAGAAGACAGGCTTCTCCACAAGACAAACTGACCACATATTTTACATACACATATTTTAAGTTTGTAAAGTCAGTTGTCTGTCTCACACATTATATTTCTACTTTAATCATTCCACCTGTCTAAACAGGCCACGTAATGGCTCATGTTTTGCTCATGCAGTATACATGTCACTTCAGCGCAAAGCTTATTTGAAGTCTGTTTTCACTACAATCACTATAGTGATTGTGTATTGGGCTCTGAGGGCTGTCATAACGCGGGGAACCTACACTCAGTACTGTCCCTGAACACATCCTTTGTGGACAGAGGACTGAAGCTGCTGCTCTGCTAACGTGCTGCTCTCACCTCCTGTGTTAGTGGCTTTAAGCATTCGATATACATGTTGGCCAAAGAGGTGTGTTTTGTGTGGTGACGTATGTGTCACTTTGTTTTTAATGTGGTAAAATTTTATTCAAGATCTAAAGTTAATGCACAGTAAAAAAAAAAAAAGACAGAAGAAAATCTATTTTGCGGCACTGTAGGTCTGTCCTTAAAGCATGCCACTTGGGGAACCACTGATCTAAAAGGTTAAACATAAAACATCCTATATTTAGGCCAGACAACATAGTATAGTATGTAAATATGTATAAGTCACTTTGAATCTAAAACAATGGAAAGTAGAAATGCTTCATCAAGTCTGAACAGAGCAGAATACGACGTGTTGTAGTTTGAGTGAGCGTCTCTCTCACTCTCTGACCACCTGTCACTTGTGAAATATACTTGCAGATATCTCACGTCTGAATGCAGTTTCCAACCACTGCCTGGTAAAATGTAGACACATTTCCCACAATGCATTCAGTAAGAAGATGATTAAGCAGAAGTACAGAAGGTAGACTGAGAAAAGATGCACCAAAAAAGAAGAATGAATCATCCCTGAAATACCCCAACACACCAGGATTTTCACAGACACAAATGGAAAACACCGCACTGCAAGACTTTCCAACTGCCTTCTAAGCTCAGTAAAATATACACAAAGCTCAAGTGTGGGAAGCTAAGAAGAAAAATAGAGGAACAGAGAGACAAGAGAGAGACAGAACAGGAGGACATACTTTGGAGCGTTGAGTAGGAAGGGAAGTGCTGGGTTTGGGAGAGGGAGGGGTGAACAGTGTGTGCCGGTCGTAAGGCGGACACACCTCCTCTCTCTGTCAGGGTGGGGTGATGAGATGATGGAATGAAAAGAAAAAGAGAAGAAACAGGCAGGAAAAGTTAATGAAGTTTACATCAAGTGGAGAGGCCTGAGCAGAAGAGATGACATGGCGATGGGAGCTGTCAGGAGTGGAGGAGGTGGTGGCGTTACCTTGAGAGATGAGATTAAGTTGCTTTGGCTTTCGCTGTCTGACATGTCATCAAAGAAAGGCTGCAGACTGGGCGGAGCGGTGACGGACAGGCTGGGCTGTGGCTCGCCATTGGTGTCCAGGTGTAGCCCCGCCTTCTGTCCCTGAGTGAAGAGAGCGGCGGAGACTTATTTAGACTGGATAACAGCAGACATCAATATGTTGAATACTCAACTGTGATTGGCTACTGAAGTTTATTAAAATATCAGGCTGCTGTTTTGCATTGGATCATCTTCATCTATGGTCTGTTTGATTTGGATGACTATGTTAGTGGCGACACCTTGTGGTAGGAATAGATTCTTGCTCTATACTTAAAATAAAATAAACTACAAATAAAAATTAAATAAAGAAAGCATGTGCAATAAAAACAGTAAAGCATGTGTCATACTCTCTGTTGCACCTTTTTGATTGGCTGGCTCACGGGCTCGGCCTCTGGCTGCTCTTTTGATTGGCTGTCAGTGCTGGGGAGTTTACTTGGAGTCGACAGCAATCTCTAGAAGAGGGAGAGAGAGCTGCAGATAAATATTTTATCCATTTTATCAACCCAGCACAGCCCACCGAGGAAGATCACTTTTACTGTACCTGCAGTGTGATGCGTCCGTTGGTTTTGGCCAATGAGGACACTCCGTTCTGTCCGTCTGTGGTGTGATTGGTGAGAGCAATCAGGTAGTGGTTGCCGTTGCTGTCGGTGACCAGTGTCGGCGTGCCATTTGCCTTAAGGAGGTCTAATGAAATGGCCTGAGTCTGGATCTGAGCGCCGTTCTGCTGGTTGACAAAAACTGGGGTCACCTGGAAATGGAAACCAAACACTAAGTTTCTCTCTTTCAGTGACATGAAGATTTTCAAACTTTAATGCATTTTATTCATCAGCCAACACCTTAAGTGGCTGGTGTTGTTGAATGTGGTGAAATTCCAGCCTTTTCATTTAAAATATATTTCATTATGCGGAGCAGCTGTGACATTACCTGTTGTGTGGTGACAGCTGCCGTCTGCTGCCTCTGCTGCTGCCTCTGCTGAGCCTTCAGATGCCTCCTCTGCTGGGTTTGGTTCACTGCAGGCTTCTGGATCTGCACCTGAACCTGCTTCAGCTGAACTGTGTTTTTCTGCTGACTCTGTTGAACTTGCCCTTGGGTTTGTTTGACCTGGTTCTCCTGCACCAGTTTCTGTTGACTGAGTTTTTGTTGGGCAAGTTTCTGCTGTGCTAACTTCTGCTGGGCCTGGAGCTGTTTCTGTTGGGTCTGCTGGATGATAAGCTGCTGCAGTTGCTGCTGCTGCTGGAGCAGGATTTGTGCTTCTTTCCTCTGCTGTTGTAGCTTTTGAGGGTTCGACTTTGCCTCTGCCACTTTCTGCAGTTGCACCTGCTGCAGCGTCTGTTTCTGCTGTTCAGCTTGTTGGAGCTGCAGCCGGTGAATCTGCTGTAGCCTGAGCAGAGTCTCTTGAGAACACTGCATCGGCTGGGCCAGTTTCTTTGCTTGGGCCTCCTCTGTCACTCCCTCCATCCCATCCTCAGGATCCACCTCTTTCTTCACCTTCACCAAGATGCCGTTGGGGAGAGTTGGTGGCTGAATGGCTGAGGCTTTTATCAGAGTTTGAAGTTTAACCTCTTGGGATGTTCTGCTCTTCTCACTTCCGTCCTTCTCCAACACTATTGCACCGGTCACTTTGCCCTGCTCCAGCTGGGATCTGAGGGTCTCCACCAGCCTCTGCTTCTGCCTCAGCATCCTGGTCAACTCCTCGATCTGTTTGTCCTTCTCCTGGAGCATCTGGTCCTTGTCCAAGGAGGATGTGTCCATGGCAGGGGGCTCTGGAGGCTGACATGAGCCGGTTGAAGGCCTGGAGTGGCAGCATGAGCTCTGGACCTCCTCTTTGACCTTGGAGAGAGGCTGTGAGCGTGGAGAGAGGTTTGGTGGGTGCTGAGGCGATGGGTGTAGGGTGAGTTGGGTCAGGGGAGAGCTCACCTGAAGGACAACAAAACAAGAAGAGAATGTTGGCAAAAAGCTTGAAGGAAGATCTTCAATTATTTCCCAGGGTGTTTATCAAAAAGACAATATTTTAACATGTTATTTGCTTCACATATAGATCTCACCATCTCTCCAAACATGTCTCCATTACAACTTGTCTCATCTGGACTCATCCCAGCCAACGACCTCTCAGACGGCGTAGGGGACACCGGAGGGCTGGAGCTGGTGCTGCCAAATCGCATGACCCGCCCTGGAACCACCTGAGCCAATGATGACAAAGCTAACTTAAACATCCCCTCTCCTGATTGGTGGTCAGGGGTGGTCGTTGTGGTTGGAGAGGATGTGATGGTGCTAGCAGCCGAGGTCGTGCACTGGTGGCTGGGCTGTGATGTGCCATTTTTCAAAACCACCGCGGTGCCGCCATGTTGCTCCTGATAGTTGCGGAGCCTCTCAATGAGATCGTTCTTGGTGCCTGACACGGTCAAACCACGCAATTTCAGTTCCTGTTTTAACTCAGCAACCTGGAGGATGAGAAACCAGACCAGTACTCATTTAGCAGACATTGACTCAGAGTGTGAAAGAGAACAGAATAAGTGATAAGGAGGAGATAAAAACACAAAGTGTTAAGTTCAACGGAACATAATTTAGTTCAATGGTTTCCAGCCAGGGAGCCGGGACCCCTTTTTGGATTTTTACCCCTTTTTACTTGTGAAGTATTGACCACTTTGAACTCCAGGCCTCTATAACATTTTGAAATGAAATGACCAGCTTAAGGTTGGGAAACACTTAATGAGTTGGACTTTAGGAGGGTTTATAAGTATGTCAAGGTCTGACAAACTATGACCTTCAAAACACTCTTGGTGCATAAATTCAAAGCACTTAGTGATCATTTACACACTTAGATTAGTTTTAACACTAACTTCCTGATCTCTTGAAATAAATGGCAGATAAAACAAGCTGGAATATTTTTTACTATAAAAGACATATTTAGTTAAAAATATTCTTGGCAGGTACATTTTTGACACTGGGCAAAACTTACTTTGAACTCATCCAGGTTTGCTGGCAGAGTGGTTGGTTTGGCTCCTCCCACTGTAGCTTGGCTCTGACGAGGGGTCCCGCTTTGATTGGAGGAGGCAACGGTGGTTGTTGTGGGAACACTGCGGGAGGGGGACGGGCCAGAGCTGGTTGTGGGAGGATGTTCATTTGGTGGCCTGCGGAGGGGCAGAAAACAGTAAAGTATGTCTTATCCTTCTTTCACATGGCAGGGGATGTTGACTGAGGCCAGGTCGCAGATGCAACTGTAATGGTGGTAAATGTGAAAAATGCTTTTTATTATTAAAAAAATTTATTAATTCTTACTTTAGTTACTTTTCCTTGATCATGTTATCTACAATACACACAGTTTTCTGTATCTTCTAGGCTCTATAGACTCACCCAAAGACCACTAATTTGGAGGGAACAAGTCACGGCACAAAATCCCAATCCCTATCTCCACCCTAAAGCCTAAACCCTGAACCCTCACAGAGTGGTAAAACGGGACAGCACTTTACGACACATCACGTTACCTTGATGATGCCAACACATGTTATGTACAATTTTGGGTTTGGTATGAACTGTGGGTTATTCCCCAATGATAAGTCTGCGGACTTAGTGAAAGTGTGAACTATGGGTTCTGGTTCAAAGGGTGGCAAACAAGTTGACTCCTTGAATAAAAACAATGCAGTCAGTCATGCTTGACACTCACTTGGGAGGGGCGGGCAGGATGGTGTGGTAATTGTAGTGCTGCTGTTGCTGGTTGAGGATCTGCAGCTGCAGAAAGAGCTGCTGCTGGTGGAGGAGCTTTGCATAGGAGGAGTCCATCTGGGGCGGACGCTCTTTGTCTGCCTTCTGGTCTGGGGGGATGTACTGGTGGTACTTCAGCTTCTTCACCTACACCCAAGAGGCCAAAACGTTAAGTGACAACACAACTCTTTTATACTTTTAAACCAACTTATACCATCAGTGTGGGACATTCATCCTGCCTTGTCCAGGTCTACATAAGTTACTGATATCTGACTTATCTGAAATTCTGAATAAAACTTAACAAAAAGTGCATTCAGTACATGTAGGTGGAAAGGTCAACAGTAAAAACATAACTACAGCCAAAGAACAAGTATTTCCAGTTCAGAAAAAGCAAGCCTGTGTTCTGGTGTTTGAGGATACTGCGGTTGCAGAAAATTGTATCTCTTCCCCTTCTATGATTGATTTCTCCTTGTATGAGTGTTAAATGTCAAAACATTGAGTCTAGAGAAAAGCCCTGGCTCTCTGATTCTGAGAGAACTGACACCAAAACCACAGGGAGAGAACAGACGACTAGATGAGTGAGATAAGAGTTTAGCTCCTTGGTTAGATCTGACAAACACAATCTTAATTTTTAGAAGATGAACTGCTGTCATAAAGCAGCCCAATAAATATGTTTTGACAGCTTTTCAGATTTGACTAGTGTGGATAAATATTATTTGAAACCAATCAGACCCCTAAGTCCTGGTCAGCGCCTGTTAAAATGAAAACGAAACAAAGAGATTGCTGACCTTAGGTTTGCTGTCCTTTGGTTTCTTAGGTCTCTGCGGAGGACGGTCTGAACTCGTCTTAGATTGAGTCTGCTGACAGAAACCGTGAGAAATGGGGTCGGGGAGGAGGAAGTGAGGATATGAAGAGATGAGGGAGGGTGAGCCAATTATAGCTGCTCCACAAATAGAGATTAAGGTCAGATTTATTCACAAGTCATCAAATCTACAGGATGTTCAACTAGAAACGGGGAAATATTTCATGGTTGTTTATGGGAAGAGAAGAAAATAACCAGCGTTTCCACACCTTGATGTGTCCAGTAGAGGAGCGGGAGTTTGTGGAGGTCACCGTTGTTCCATTTGTCACTTTTGGGAGTGGGGAGAAGTCTGACCCATTCACGTGTGGAGGAGGTGGTGGAGGCGGTGGAGGAGGAGGAGGAGGGGACTGTGTAATGAACTGAGAAGATATTACGCTAGTTAATAGTGCGAACATGTTTTTTCTTCACTTGCTTTGTTTCATGGCAAAGTCATTTCCTTTGAATTTTGTTTTTGTTTGAATAAGTTCAAGGTGAAAGTCGCCCTAGACTTGACATGACATCTTGCAGTGGTACCTGTGGGGGGGACGTATCGCCATTTTGGGTGAGCACATCAGGCGGGGACAGCTGAGGGACGGCACTCAGAGGAGAGTCGTGATTGGTTAGCTGGTCTGGTGACAGAGCGTCACTGCTGTCTTCATCTAAAGACGAGCTCTCTCCCCCAGCTCCCTTTGGAGAATCTATGACAAGACAACAAATTTTTTCAGAGTCAGTCAAACAACAGAGTGGCATCTCGTGGCGATCTGTTAAAAATCGCTGTGACCAGTAAAACAGTGAAAATGGCTCATGAATTTGGGAATTATCCCAGCCACTGTCGCCAGCAGGCAAAACTGTTCACTTCCTGGCTTCCTCAAAATGTGTTTCACAGTCAAACAAGGCTCACTATTGCCAAACAAGATTAATTTCACAGAAGTTATACAACACTATATGTCCAACCATGTTTCAAAACAGGGCTATGTCCAAACATAGTTGTTGTGTCATTTCTGTTGCAGAGATGTTCGGTAAAGGTTGTGTGCTTTAGTTTTTATGGTATCACATCCGGTAGAGTGATGCAACCTGTAGTGATTAAGAAGTGTGTGTGTTTAAACACTCACCCTTAAAATACTCCATTACAAGAGTGTGTAGATACATGGATGTTCAGACAGAACGGAAATAGGATTATAGGTTTGTTTTCTGTAATGTTTTGTTTAATCAGATGTACTGATGATCTTAATCAATGTGTGCACATGTTCTACTTTTTTGAGGACATTTAGACATGGAGCAGTCCGCAAACTGCGACTGTTAGAATGTTTTGAGGTGTGCGTGTAGTTACCCAGCGGTGAGTGCACAGGGCAGTTGACAGACAGGATGTTCTTGTGAACCAGTTCGATGGGACCTGGTCTGTGGGAGATCTTGTCGTTGAGGTCATCTGCCAGTCGCGCTCGCTTCAGCTGCAGCTGCTTGGCCTGCAGGGACGGCTCTGCCGACGTCTCTGTGGAGGACACAACACGACAACATGCATACATGCAAATTCATTCATCAAGTCATTCATTCGACAGCTAAAATGAGACAGCACCAGGTACGTGCTTTGTATACACAAGATCTACATCAACATTTAATCCATTTAAATATTTTGAGCAGATGCAGAAAGACATGAAGTTGAACTTCTGAAGATCAAAGATGCTGAGCTTTAAGGCTCTTTTAGCGCTTCATGGATTTGAATTAACTGAAAAAAGCAAAACAAAACAAATGCAGCTGCTGGTTTAACAAGAAAATTAAACGTCAAACTAATATAGTAACATAAAAATGCTTAATACCTTACTACCCTTACCCTATGCAAACAGACATGAACACCATTGGAAAACCTTTTAAACAAGCAGATACAATTGCGCATGGGAAAGGCCTTACATCAAACTCATTCTGCAGTATGTGAAGACTTGATGTATGTGGCAGAGTAATGAGTTTATGAAATGTATGGAGTTCCGCCAAATTACAAGAAATTACAGTTTAACTCAGACCCCATTAATATGAATTAAGAACTATGGATTAACCTTATCTGAAACTAGTTCCATTTTGTCTACTGTGTGTTTCCTTTTTACTAAAGTTTCATATATTTCACCTAAATGAAACATTTCATTCTATACCTCTGATATCTATATCAGAATTCTAAGTCCAGTTCCACTTTTAGGTAAAAACTCACCCTCCAAAATGTGCATCCTGACCAGCTCAGAGCGCTCAGGACGACTCCGGATCTTCCTCTTCAGATAGTCCTCGGTCTGGGGAGAAAAACATAATGGAGGGGTAACAGTTGTAAGTAAGAGGATCAAAAGCAAAAATATGAGAAACAATAAAGAGTGTGGGAAAAGTCCTTAATGGATATTTCTTACAATGCAATAAACTGCTACTATAGATCGTGTATATATCTTTTTAAATTGCCATCTTTGTTGCATTGCCATACAGAGATCACCTGTTACAGTGTGTCCAATACTATGATACTCACATTTAATTTTATTTGTAAAAGGTAAAGTTTTGTCACAACCTGGCAGTTTCTGCAGCTGGTGCTTCTTTCTTTGTTTGTAAGGATGGTTCTTGTTGCGAATACTATTTATGCTATAACTAAAAGCATCGACAAACAAGTTATTGTTTGAATTACTATTCCATAACATTAATTAATTAAAAGTATATAGGGAGTATAACAGAGTTGATGCAGATTATGACTTTAAACCTTCACAGAAGTTCAGATCTACTTCTTGCATGCAAAGTTGCTTACACTTTGCATGATAGCAATGAGATATTATATTATATTATTATTATTATAATTTAACAACAATTAAATAACATGCTTATAATGCTGAGCGAGCCTGTTGGTTTGTGCAGCTCCTTCCCTGAAGAGTGCTGCTACCTTACTACTATTTGTGTGGCACCAAAAGTTTGATTTATTTCTTGTCAGCGTATAAGCTCATACACCGAATTTCAAATAGTGCTCGGTGATCTATGCTGTTCATACATACTGTAAATGTTCCGCCCCACAAAGCAACTCCACTGGGAAAGCAGTAAACTCACTGTACTTAAGACACTCACCCTTGCTCGCTCCAGACTCCTCCGCTGTTCGTGAAACGCTGCCGGGCTCTTCAGTGCTGCACGGACAGAGAGGGACGGAGGGGGGGTTAGAGAGCTGAACACAGCTCATACAGGCTCTGAGGGGGGAGTCGTGATGCTCCTTTCAGCAAGTGACAATGTGAAAACAGATACAACTATAGAGGAAGACAGACTCAAAGCAGAAGTGGCTGCTGTATGAGAAGGTCGGGAGTGCTTTTCTGAACCCCACACTCTCACAGCAGCTCAGGAGGCTGATGGACTGCTGTAGCATGCTGTGTGTGCAGGAATAAAGCCCAGTTTCTCTGCAGAAACTGCCACCTCGGTTATCACTAAGAAAATTGATTTCTTTGGCCTGTTACTATGCTGGTAAGATGTGTACATTGTGGTTTTTACAATGAAGCAGCTGGAAGTGTTGTAGTCAAAAGTGGCAGCTTAGCTTAGTAAGTTAGGTTTTAAGGAGCAAATATGCAGACAAACTTCATGGAACTTCATGACTGTGGCCATGACCAGAGCTTTCCCAAACCTTGACTCAGCATTTTCTTCAGCCTAATTGTTACCATACTGTCTTCTGGGAGCTCAGATGGTCAAGTTATTCCATACAGTTTTTCTGTTGAACCGAGACAGCTTTTTTTGTGTTTGTGACTCAGTGTTGCACACAAAAAGAGGCACTACGTGAGATTTGGTTTAAGCTCAAACCTCCAACACACATAACCTGTTTAATGTAGCGAAACCTTTTCGTGTGCCAAATACTAATGCGCATATCCTGATTTAACACATTTCTAAACCAGCACAATAGCTTCATTATTTTATGACAGTGTAATGATTATTTTAAACAGAAAATGCCACTGGTGTGCGCTGGCCAACTGTCTGTATACAATAAGTCTGAGAGATGGACAGTAGCTGGGAATCTGAGAGACATCAATTGCTGATGACCAGTAGTCTGGAGTGGATCGTTAAAAGGGAGTGGGAAGACAGAGGAGAGTGAGGACTGATGGACAGACTGCTGCACACACAGAAAATCTACATTCATCACAGCACTCAGCCATGAACTAGTGTATGTGTGTGAGCAGAAACACATTTTTACATATTTCTAGAAAGACACTTACAGACTATATCTGGCTGGACTTCCTCTTGAAAGGACAAGAGTGTTTCACCATTGACGAGAAACAGTCAAACAAATAAACAATGTTCAAGACAAAAATGTTGTTCCAAAGATTCAAATATCACTTTGAATTTATTCATTTAATTTCGAGGGATTAAAACAATATTTTAACAGATTTAATTCCATCTCTTATTAATAATATCAGACTAAAGTCTGTATGTAACACAGTTTGGTCCATTCAAGGTACTGGGCCAAGAGCACAGTTTCCAATTTAATATCATGACTAACTAAACGGAGTAGATGTTTTTAATTAGACACCAAGGGCACCCACACTCAAAGGCTTTAACAGAAACTTTCATTTCAAATTTCAAGGTGAGAGTTTAGAAAAAGAAAACGAAAACAAACAAAGATGTTCACTCTGTTTGGGGAAGGATATTGTGACGGCAGTGGCAGTTACGGTGATGCAATATAGCGATCGTCTGATTGGTCAAGATCTGGTGAAATACTTGTCAAAGGTGTGCGAGTGTGGGAAGAATTCATCATGACACAACCGGTACACACCAGTTGTGATGGACCCAACGGTCAAGATCACAACAAACAGCACTATCATCTGCGGAAACTAAATAACTTGCGGACAAGTGAAGAAAATATTTCTTTGTCATAGAAATTAGGGTTTGATATCAGTTTGTCTATATGTATATTGTTAATAATTATAGCTTGTATTTTTATAGTCTTTCAGGGGACCCAGGGATGATTTACCCTTAAGGAGGCAGATGAGGGTGGGGGTGATATTGCTGCCGATGTATAATTGGCAGCAACATCTCATTGTACTTTTACCACTTTCACAGCAATGTTGGATGCGACCTTCTGTTGCCTTTCAGTCCCCCTGTTATTGCTTGGTTTGTATGTTAATGCAATCCACCTCATAGTGTAGCTCACAAGTGACACTTTATTCAGTTTCAAGTATAAAATTGTGACATTGGGACTGAATGTCTGAACAGCTGGCCTTTATGAATGCCATTATATTACACTGGTGCAATTACCAGAAACAATAAAAACAACACCTGTATTGTGTCTGGCTATCTGCCTATACTGAAACACAAAAAAAACAACAACCCAATAGAGTGAGAGACAACAGAACAGAGATTTACCCTGAAGAACAAATGGTGATGTACTGAATGAACAATGGTCCAAAACGGGGCTCCTAAAGCACAATTTGATAACCTCAAATAAAATAAACAATGGATATCAAGGCAGAACAATCTGGACACAGGAATTGAAATCTTTTGGCACATCTGCATCTTTTTCAAATCTGCTTTCATTAGTGGAAACAACATTCTACTCAGAACTTTAACCTTTCCCAAAACGCCACGAATTCACCACCCTGAGGAAATGTGGTTCAATATTTAACTTTCAAGTGGTCAAATGGATCAGCCGGCAGCCCCAGACATAGTATGATTTTCTGCTGAATTACTACACCGTATGACTGAAAAAACATGACTGGCCTCAAGACACGGGACCATTATTATTTCTTGTTTAACCACATATCTGAGGCCACAACTTCCGCAGTTGCAGAAGATTTGGCGATGAAGAGCTGCTAGCAAAGATGTCAAGGTCAGTAACACTTATTATACTATTATATTACTAATTTGTTATCCATGTTGCATTCACCACTGGTAGTCCAGGCTGATGTTACATGACCCTGATAGGAGCCTGACGAATCAGGGAAGGATACACCATGACACCAAGACCCAATCAGGAAGCCAAATGTGAGTGTCATTGTTTTCAAAGTCTTCCGTTTTCGCCTGTCCGCACTAATACGCTTCCCAAGAGTTTTAAAACTAAAACGAGGTCAAACCTCTCCGCAAAATGATTCTCTTTTGCATGCCTACATTTAGACAGTTGATAGTGACGCAGTGCAACAACAGCATCTAAGGATCATAGCAGCTTGTGGGAGTTCAAGAGTTTTGCTCAAGAACAACTAGACGGTGATTACAGAGAGAGGAAGGGTGGAAAGTTCACCTATTCACACCACCTACAATTGCAAAACCAGTGTGAGGAGTTGATACCACAACAGAAACTGACCCTTCATCAGTTCCCAGCACTCACTGTCTCGTCTAACGCTGGGCAACATGTGTTGAACGATACGTCACACTATCATTAAGAATATTTTAGCATTGTAGATATACATCACAATTTGGAAACCGTATATCCAAAATTAAGTATTTGCTCACATCACTTACTTTCCTATAATTCAACAGGGACCTCGACAACTGAACAGCCTTTGCTCTACCTTGCTGCATCACGAGGCAACAGTTATAATAAAGGCTCTTTGTAAAACTCCTACGTTCGAGGATCACCTTGAGAGCAAACACTAATCTTCGATGAATCCAAAAACCCATGCCTGTATTTTGTCTCTTCACAACTCCACAGAAGAGTAGCTTGAGAGTGAAATATTCCACCAGTACACACTGATCTGAGTTCAGCGGCCTGACATCAGGCCTGTTGCATGAGGTGGACACAGACAGATTTACCGTAACTACTAAATGGCCGAATGTGAGACTCCATGCTGCCCACTAAAACAAGTACCTGGTCTGAGTGTCCACTCCAGTGCATTCTTTAATGCCTAATCCATACTTCTAATGCAAAGTGAGCAAGGTTAGTTACTTTAAGTGCATTTTTAGTGGACTGATATGCCAACTAATTCGTCAAGGGTTGGACATTACCGCAACAGCAGTGGTAGTAGACAAGAGCTGAAAATAGTTCAGCTTTTAAAGACGAGCAGCACAATTTAGTTTATTAATCTGTCTAACAGCAACTAGTGACATAGGATCCAGAAAATAATTTTTCATTTCGGACAACTGCAAGAAACATCTCTATCTCCAAACAGTAACTATGTCGGGTTTCCTACTTTCATTTGGAGATTTTTTTCCACTACACAATCACTTGGCCATAGAACATTAACTACCAGATATGATTTTACAAAGCCTGGTACTTACTGCCCAAAGCTACGTTCTACACAGAAACAGAGGAACATTTTCTTAAATATATCTCCGCCTCTTGTGATGTGCGGAACTCTGAAACAGGAAGTGGATACAGAAGAGGAGGAAGCTGTCCTTTTTGATAACACAAAAATGGTGCAAAGACACCAACAAATTTTACATACGCAGAATGCACACACCGATAACAAAAGGGCAAAAAAAAAAAAATGGATGCAAAAACAGCGACTCAACCTTTATAATATTGTCTTCCCTGAAGATATTTTGATATCAAACACACAGAAAGATAAACAGCATATCATGTAGCAGATGAAGATAATCAGGATAATCAGAAGCACAGGGAGCTTATCAATCAATCCACCATGCAATATGGTTTAGCATTAGTATTATGTATCAGTCTCTGACAGGGTCTGACATGCCGTCTGATGCTGTAGCATCAGGAAACTGCTTTGGCACTTTGGCTTAAAGGCACAGACACACTGCGCTAGTTGTCAGAGTAGGTTTCTATAAAGCATCATAACACTTTTATATTATTCCTTATGTGAGGCTGAGTCACTTGTTTCTGTAGTGTTTATTGAGCAAGTGCATCACTGGCTATAGCTGTAACAATGTTTGCATAACACAGTACATTTTAATTCAGAAAAACCTGAGCATCACAGACTTGAAGCAGAGACTTACGTGGCATGATCCCTTGGCTGACCAGTTCCTCTCGTGTGCGTCTCTGCTGGAGTTTGAGCTGGAGGACTGCATTGAGACAGAGGAGGTGAGGGGGGGGAGAGAGTAGAAGAGTCAGTGATGGCCGGTGAGAATAAGAAACCGCAGCGATGGAGCTCAGAGCTATTAAAAGCTTCCTTTATTGTCTCATATTATCCAGTTATCGGTAGTCCATCTGCCACTCTTAGATAAATAACCACGCATGGGAACACAGATGAATTTGGACTGACATGAAGAGGACCCAACTGATCCTCTCATTTCCCCCTTCTATCGTGCTTTTTTTCAAGCAATGGAGGAGGCGGGTACATGGAGGGTGTGAGCAGAGTACCACATACTTCCTGTTTCTGGACTTTTTTTTTAAAATTTCTCTGTGGCAAGTGTGCGCGGATGTGAGTGAAAAATCACTAATCAAAGAATCAGTAAGAGAGACAGAGCAAGCTCAGCAAAAAAGATGAGACAGACCAGCAGACGAAGAAAAAAACATAACAATTGTGAGTGCAGACTGAAACATGACCTTGATTTGAGAGTAGATGAGAAATTGTGCACATGGGCCCATCGCGCCATCATTTCAAAACAGGAAGCGCTTGTTACATAACACAGAGACCGGGAGTGAAAGCTTTAAGAAACACAGAGCTGGACAAACGGTGTTGACCTTTCTGTACACACAGTATTTCAGCTGTTGTACATTAGCCCAGTCATTCTCATTTTTGTATCATTTAAAGTCAAATAACTCGACCTTTGGGCTAAAAGCTTGTTGGGTCTCATACTAGCCTCGTAATCATAGTTCGCAGTTAAATTAGAAACAAGATGAAGAAATTTTATGATCATGATGATTTCATGATCATGCAAGTGCATTGTATTTCATCATTTGCTTCAGTATCAGTTTCACCGCAACACATGAGAATTTAGGGAAGTGAGCAAACACATCACAGACCACGGCAAGAAGAACACTGTTTGAACACAGGCATTCAACTCAGCTCCACCCGGCTGAGACTTTTGTTTTATATGTACCAGCTGTCACTGTTGAAGGGGTATGTGTGTGTGTGCATGTGTGTGTGTGAAGTGTAACACACCACTGAAGTTTCCCAAGCAATTCTGGCCCTGGGTTGTGTCTGCTACATAAGCAGCACCTGTTCCTTCCCACTAACAAAGTGACATCATTGGTGCTCGCAGGCTAGCTAACCAGTTAGCCGTGCTGTGTAGCTGTTGCTGTGTTAGCCCTTTGTTATGACAAACTATCCAGGCCTGGACAGAAACACGGCGAGTTCCATGAATTAACGTCAGAGCCGGTGCAACTAAATGTCATTCCTTGGCTCTGAATCCTCGCTGGCAATCCCAGCTCCCCTGCTGTTATATTTACAAGTGTGTATGCTCTACATCTTGAGGGGTCAGACTAGCATTAGAGACTCCCCTCTGGAAGCAATAACATGTCAGTTCACAGTCAGCGACGTAAACACAGAGACCTAAACACAGAGACCTAAACACAGCCAAGCGACTTCATGTATGTTGCGGCAGTGGAGCAGCCAAGAGATTAATTTTTCCTCAGTGCCAAACACACGGGCAAACACTTAGGAGACTCACATGTTGCCTGAATACGCACACACACAAATACAAAAAACCTATATTGGACACACATTGACCGGGCCATCGCAGAGTGAAGGCTAAGATACCAAGCTACTTGGCTCTTCCAGGGAAGAGGTTTATTCTGGGAAAGAGAATCTTACACTTTCCCTCTATCCTAGTCTCACATCACCATGATCCCTCCTCATATTCACGCGCACACACGCACGCACACACACACACACACAGAGGACACTCCAGTTCATTTATTTATTCTCTCCCGCACTTTCTTTCTCATTCCTCTCTTTATCCCTCATCCCTCACAGTATGTTAATAGGAAGCCTCTGCTATTTAGTCCAGCTTGTAATGGCCAGTTTATTAACCATTTGAATTGGTAAGATTAGATGTTAGTATATGACACAACTTAAAAAAAAAAAATCATAGTGTTGGTCATCATTACATTTTTTCAGTAGTTTAAAATGCGGAAGTCTCACAGTGACACCTCATACATGCTAGTGAAGCTACTAAGTGTGAAAAGCTGCAGTGGTGTTGAAACTATAGGCTGATTTGAGGAAACAAACTGGTGTGATATTACAGTAAAAACATCAAAATGATCTACAAATAACATACACATATGGAAATCAAAACCAAATACTTCACAAAAATGGAAGCCAGAAATAGTACTAGAACATCATGACCATAAAGTAATCATTGCTGTCAGAAGTATAGGGGAAAAAATGTTGTACTGTTACTAGGGCAGTTGGAGGAATAAATCGGCTATTGGAGTTCATCACCAGTTGTTTTTTGGGGGATCAATGTTTGTCATTTTATTTTGTTAATTTAATAGCCTGCCTCTTAGACTACAACAGATAAGGCAGTTTAAGGATTAAAGTTCCCCTCCAAAAACATTTCATTTTGTTTAACATGGTTATCCCACATGAAATGTAAAAAAAATGGTGCTGGCTTGACCGGTGAAAGAGCAGCACACCTCAAGATGTCTAGTGTTAGAGGAAACCAGGGAGATTTAGCCAAAGCCTACATGTTTGAGCCTCAGTTAGAAGCAAATGAGGAGTCTGTTGTGCACCGAAATAAGCAACTAGCAGCTGTATCAGAATATTACGTGTGTTAAGTCTGTTTGTTTATGTTGTTAGTTAGCTTGTAACTGGCAGTGGCTGATGCAACATTAGTGGTTGTTAAATAACAAACCTGCTGCAATGTTCCAAAGTGTTCACGTTGTTATTAGTAGATAGTGGAATGAAGTTCCAGGGTCCGGTTAACATCCAAAAACTGCACACTCAACCATGTTTACTGCCAAAACCTTTACTACACTAATGCAAACTCTTTCTTTCTGTACTATAAGTTCGCTAAGCGCTGGAGGTGTCAGGTTTCTTTACCGTTGGCATTTGCTAGACAGCTACTGGTTACTCATTTGGTATATACCAAATCTAACTTGTCCAGGACACGTTTAAAGGTCTGACATTTTAGGGGACATTAAGATAAGAAAAACAAATTTTTGACTGGAGGAGATCTGTAAGAGAAGCCTGGTTAACACAGTTAAACTTCTGCTAGATAAACGGGGCTTAATGGGGCTTTTACATTGGGCCTTCAGACAGAGGAAGTATCACAGAAACCGCAGTGTTGTTGGAAGAAATAAAGATCATTAATTGTAGATGCATCACTGTATCTAAAATAATTTACTCAAAAGTCAGATAGTTTTCATAGATGTGCAGTGGATTACCTGTATGCAATCCACTGCACATCTTTACTGTGTGCATGTCAAAATCAATATGGTAGAGAGCTAGAGAGAAATATGATTACTTAACAGCTGCATGTAAACGTGGGTTTTAACATAATGTAATCACTTAATAGAAACAGGATATATGATTGCATATAAACATGTTCTCTGATATCCTGCATTAATATGACATAACAGTAGCCTGGTTTCATGTGTGGATGTAAACACAGTCAGTGATACTGATGATTAAATATGACAATGCCTTCATCTAAATCAGGTTTTAGGGCCATTTCGGTTAATTTAAGAAAAAGGATGAAAAGGCAGGGCAGTTTTATTGGGATACTAGGCCACAGCCAAAACTGGCCTCCGCAGTCAGAAAAAGTTAGAGCGAAGGAACACATAGGGAGAGAGACAGAGAGACGGCAGACGAGGCTTTACAGCTTTTAAATGAAACAGAGGAAACAATGCTGGACGACTGCAGGTTTTCTCGAGGACGCTTTGCTGAATCAATCGAGTCTGTGATCTTTTGGTAACAGGATGGAAACTTGCTGGCCAGAGAGTTGCAATGAAAGTCAGAGAATATAAAGTTAGACAGGGCAAAACACTAGGTTCTCACAGTTCTCTTCAGTTTCAGAGTTACATCATCTTTTCACACCGTCGTTTCTTTATTTAAACACGGTGGTGTAACGTGTAAGGCTACAGCTTAATGTTAATTTAACTGTCCTGTAATATTTTAGTCTTTTAAGTAAATGAGGAATTATTATGTCTATAAAATGTCACAAACCAAATGTCAAGACCGCTGACCAGTAGTGAGAAAAGGATAAGGTTTAAGGTTAGAAAGGCGCCAGAGTGGGAGAACGGAGAGGTCAGTGAGGTAGAGCCAAGTTCTTGGTGGCCAACTAGGCCAATCCTACTGTGCTCATGTCACTAGATATGATTAAACGTTCGTCACTGTCCCCAAAGACCCCCAGGCTTGGCACAACTAAACCTACACACACTGACCATAGCAATGAAGGCAGAATGCTTCAATGCCCACACTGGGTGAGGAAGTGGGCACGTGAAGACGGAAACGCACGCGACCAAACTACCACACACCCAGCTAACGAACACAAGTCTCGCAGACGCTCTGTGCGGACGTTACGCTTGGCATTGGCATTGGAAATGTTATATTTGGAAAGCAGAGCTCATCGTTTGCACAGTGGTGGATTTTAAAACGCAGCAGCGCCTGACCACAGCAAATGTTTTGCACGTCAATGAGAACAGAAAGAGGCTAGAGGGCAGGAACAATACAAGGTTAAGGCCATTCACACCTTGGAATCACTCCCACCGCTTTTGCACTGCCGCACTGTGCTGGGAAGCCAGACGACAACAAGAAGGGTTGCAGTGAATGCTAATTATCTTAAAGTTCAAGGAAGGCGAGTCAAATTCCCAAAGCGTTCATGGCTTTATGCAGTTCCTGTCACTCACACTTTCTCTACATATAATGCAAGCCTCTTTTCAAGAATTTAACAAAAGGTTAGCCGTTAGCAAAAAGCAGACCTGGAATAACATTTGCTCAACCTACAGCTGTAGTGTCAGGTATGCACAGTGGCAGTGCAACATGTCAGCTGTTACTATGGTACTGTAGAAACTCCTTCCACCTTAACTTTTTGTTTCTTTCCCCTTGGTTTTCTTTAGACCTCCACTATCTTCAATCATTCTGACCTCACAGGAATGTTTTGTGTCGTCAGACCTCACAGGAATGTAGTCATCTATGACTCTGACCTTTGCTTGTAATGTTGGATATAAACAAACTGAAGCTTATTTTACTGATGCACTGACTGTAATCCATTCCAAATTAGGCTGTATCCCCAATTTGTTGATATTATGTCACTGTTGGCAGTCTTGATCTTTCCCTTTCTATGGAATGCTAGAGTGCTAAAAATGCTTTTGCAAGTCCTCAGACTGTGTTGGTTTTCCTCACAGATTTTCCGAAAATGTAAAGTGGAAGTAACGGTCTACCTCTACTACTACGACAAAAACTGAAAAGATAAAAGCAGCAGCTTCCAATCTGAGTTAAAAAAAAAGAGATCTTATAAGAATTAAATATTTGCTAGAATTCTCAGTTAGGTCATAACTTAAAAAGGTATCATGTAGAGTTTTTGACCACTAGTATTGCTATTGAGCAATGTTTTATGAGTGGGTCCCTGTTGAGTTTGTTATCGTGCACACACACAAGCATGCAGGTGACGCAATACACTTTCCTGCCTATGGATTCACACTATTCCACTGATATACAGGTGGTGGAAATGCGGCAAGATATGCAGCCACATGCCAGAAAAGGCAAGGAAGATGAAGACTGTTGTATGTATAAAGAAAAAGCATTAAACAGGTTTTACAGAGCCCGAGGATACACACAATGAGCTTTAGTGAGTAACGCTGGATGTAAATATGTATTTGTTTCTAAGCAAACTCCACAGGGCACCTTTAAAATTGAAGTAATATGTGATGTGACTTCCTTATTTAACATCACGGCCATATCCGAGTTATTGAACTTCTTTATCAGAGAGAACATATAACCACTTCTACTTCCTTCCAACACAGGCCAGTAAACCTGATTGCTTATCTTTAGTCCTATTAACATATTAAATTAAGTCATGAAGTACTGATGTGAAGCTGTAGACTGAGTCACATAAACACAAATCAGATCAGATATCTTGTCTACTGATTATGTCCGGCTCCAGATCGCTCACCTTCTTTCAGGCTGTGATAGACATGTCTGTCATGATCCAGTGTCAGTCCTGCCTTCTCCATGTCTTCTCCCACTGGAGGAGAGCCCGGGGGGGAGGGTTCAAAGGACAGGCAGTGGTTGGTGTCCAGCATTATCATTCAGAATGGAGATAAATTACTTAGTAAACATTGAACTTCTCATTTAAAAGCGGCCCTCCTCCCAAGTCTCAAATATTGGCTGTTGTGGCTGAAGCGGGGAGGAAAGAAGGGTCCTCGAACTGCACCAGCTGTCCCTTCAATTTGCTGTCCTCTCTCTTCCCAAAGAAAGGACGTGAATCAAATGCTTCAGAAGACTCCCACGCAAAGAAAATGTTCTTATAAACCACAACGTGCAAGGAAAAATGCCGCTACTGCCTCGCCTCTTCTCTCCCAGCGCCTCTCTCCTCTATCAGGGTAATCGATTGGTCTGTCTCAGCTTCTCTCTCTCTTTCTCTTCTTCCTCCTGTTCTCTCCTTCCCTTGCAGTGGCAGCCGGCGAGTCACGACAGCGCCGCTCCGCTCTGCGAAGGTTTTCCCAGAGAGACGGGGGGGAAAGAAATCCACAGGGCGAGAAGCGGATGGAAAGAAACAAGAGTGCTGAGGGGAGAAAGCTGAAAAGAGGCCAGTGGCGGAGAAAGGGAGGACAGCAGTGAGCTCGCCAGAGACAGTGCCCGAAAAGACTGCTCTGGTTGCAGCTCCTCCTGAATCTCTCTCACACACACACCCACACACAAGCAGGGAGTATAGCCGATAAAGTTCTCCTGCTCAGCTGTTGCCATTCATTCACTATTATAGGCTAAAGGGGGGGTTGCCACATGCAAACCTTCTCCCTGTCAGCATACAGAACAATAATCACAGCGCCATGAAAGAGACAATCTGTTCTTGAACACTTTCTAGACTGCACAGGCTCAAAAACAGTGACTCAGTCAATCTATGAACAGTTTTTATTTGACAAGTGGAAGCAGCAGTAACTGTTTTCAGTGATGACCTCACCCAACATAATCGACCTTTGTCAAAGATGCTTGGGTAAATCGGATACTGGGATGAATAACACACACACCCTGACTTTTAGAGTGACTGATTGATAGCCAATCACCACTGCAATTCTGAGATGGTTTTTTGAACAGTCTGCCCTTGACAAAAGGAATCTCCTTCAGACAGGGACTCTATGAAATATGTTTTGAGAAGGAATGTGACACTTATTGGACGTGGTGTGACTGGATAATCAAATCTGATGTATCCCAATCCTGTTGGGAATCTCCACCAAACTGTCTTTGGCTCATGCAAAACGCCGTCCCCGGTCTCACCCCCCCTTCCCCTCCTCTGTTTTAAATAGCAAGGCCAGCTGGCCATAAGGGAGCTATATTCAGCTTGGTATCACCTGTGCACTCGCAGGATAAAGTTACTTTGAGGCACACACATCACGGCCTGCAAATACACACATGCAAACTTTTAAGCCCCATTTCCTTGGAGTGAATCAATAATTTATGAGGAACAACACAAAAGGGAGATACATTCCTTTCATTTCACTATACATACAGCTCAGAGAGGAGTTGAACTATTAATAAAACAAAGGCCTAAATATCAAATATTAAAACCCAGCACACTGCGTTGCAACATTGCTGACCAGTAGAGTACGCCCCTCATACAGGTGACACACACACGACCACAGTGCACCTGAAAACACAGACAACACCTTGAACAAATGGCGGCTGGTATCTACAATAACTGTCTGTTCTGAGTGTGTGATTAAAGTCCACCTGCTGCTATGATTCACAGTCTGGTTAGGAAACACAGAGATGACAACACGCACTGGGATTAGGATGTTGCTGTGGGGGTTGAGCCAATCTCAGCAATACACACACACACACACACACACACACACCATTAAACATTCCTTAAAAAAATAAAAAATAAAAATCACAGACACATGCCTGTTTATTTTAATTTTCATGCCTCAAAATCCTGAATGCTTTAACATTTTCACTTTTGTGATTCAATCTGCATTTTCTCCATAACGATGCACATAGGGCCCCAACTCCCATGGCAATATAAACACAATTAGAGCGCGACAATTTACAGCTTAAAACCAACGTATAAATTCTGTGTTGTTTGATAAATGTCATTGTTACCATGACTGATAGGGTAAAGCAGAAGTTTGCAGAAGTTTTTATGGTTTTAGGGCTTAGTGGCCATTGTGTGTGAGAGGTACAGTTATGTTCCTCTCATGACTTGATTACACCTGAATTAGTAGCTATGGAACACTTAAGGAACCAGTAAGTGTCTCAGAACTATTGATGTAACTTAGGGTGTACTCACACTAAGCGATCCATACCGTGCCTGGTACAAGGCAACCAGGCCTAGTATGAGTATGCCTTCAGAGCCAACAGCCATGCGGCTTTGTGAGGCTGAACCTAGGCACAGCAATGCTTTGAGCTAAATGTCACAAAGATAAGGCTAACCTGCTGATGTTCAGCAGAAGTAACGTTGACCATGTTTAGCATCTTACCTTAAAATGCCGCTAGCATGGCTAAAACAGCATAAAGACTATGCACTATGACAGGCCTGAATCCCAGGAGGGGTGCCAACGTTTAAAATGTAAACTACTACTTCTATTACTACAACTACTATATGATGCTTCTACATGTTGTTTGTGTACAGTATTCTAGTCACAACTATTACAAGAGAAATTATTCAAAGTTCTGGCTTCGGGAACATTCCAGTGAAGCTATTTGACCTTGAACCTCCTTATCGGAGTCTTTATTTGTCACAGAAAGACAGTTCTGGGAATTAAACAAAAAGAAAGCACTGCTTTCTGTGCAAGCAGACAGGATATAATTACTGCATGAAGGTCTTGCTGAAATAAGTGTCTCCAAGACTTCCTGTGGATGTGTAAATGAATGGACATCTCCCCCACAGCTTCCAGGTGGTCATTATAACCTGGACCACTGAGGGCATAAAAAGCTGTTTTCTTGTAAAATGGCCTCTAAAACTGCTAATGTTTGGTATGGAGATTGATTGTTATTGTCTTTTTTTGTTAGGAAGTCTATTTAAGCACAATCCTGTTAAGAAAGGCAACAGGCAAATACAAATGGAGGGGGTTGCTTAGGACTGTTAGACCAATACTTGTATGGCATCTCAAACATCAGCCCCACACATAAACAACAGCTGCAAAAATGCAACAAGACCTCCAAATTATGCTTTTTAATCTTATAAAATGGCTGACGTTCAGTAAATAAAGGAACTATAGTCTAAATGTTATTTTATTTTTCTACCCTGCTTATGGAACATCATGACTCTCTTGGCACAGAGCGATTGTCCTTCAGACATGCCCTGCCCAAAACAATTACCCCATCACATTCCATTAACCCTCCCACAACAATTAGAAGTTTACGCTAACCTCCCCCAGTCATCACTAACACACAAGACTGGGCAAGCCTAATTCAGGTGTACACATGAGGAGGAGAGAAATTCTCAGATATGAAACTTTTTCTCCCAAAAGTTCAGTCTATAGTTCACACAGGAACTCAACAAATGTAAGATCACGATCTATGTTGGACAAACACGCCCCTCACACCTCCTTGTCTATTCACTGTGAATGTCTGTGGTTATTTCTCACCTCCTTAATGGCATTCATCGTAACTCATCATATCCTCCTTAATTTACAACAAATAAACCTCAGCTTTTTGATGCCTCTATCCGGTTAAAGAGAGATCTCAATCAATGTATCTTCTTTACTTACTGTTTTTGCAAGGCTGCAACAGAATGGTACTGGTATGGTAACAATTTATGTCCTTTATTATTACTGGCCAATAAATTTGTATCTAATGGTTAAAACCTGATCAGTGTTAATACACCTACCAGGCAGCAGCTGTTTTGATGGCCTGCCAAAGAAAAGCTTACCACTGATCCTGGACACATTTAGCCACACTTGGCAGTCTATAATATTGGCAGTAAATAAATAGTAAAACTCAGTATTGACCAAAATGTGTCAGCATTTGTTATTAAAATGTGTCAAGTATCCAAAACTGACATCAAATGCTTGGGTGTAAGCTCGGTATATGTACTTATATGTTTGACAAGATATTTCCCAATCTAAATTCAGAACCTTTTAACTTTGGATTATAGGCAAAAATCTCCATTTAACGCAGATGCATAGAGCACTTTGGCATATTCTGTTCAATGAAAAAGCTGAGAAATAAGGAAAGGTACTGTTCTGTTATCTGTACGGAAACTTGGGTAACATATTGGCACTATACCCAGCATCACTCGTCACTTGTCTTTTCCTTCTATTCACAAGCAAGTTTACCATCAAGACACACGGAACAACAATGCACCAAACACATGAACTCAACAAAATGTGACCTGCAGAGGAACCAACGAGGCCATGCGCCAGTCTACCACAGGTCAGACCAGCCATTAACATTCCAGCAGGGAAAACAGAAGGTGTTTTTTCCCTTTACTTCCTGGTCCCCCCCCCCACCCGCTCTGCTGTGGAATTTACCAGCACTGTTTGCATTTGGCAGTGACTCAACACTGACATCAGGACCAGGATTTCTTAGTTTTGATGCACTGAAATTTCTGAACTGCAAAGACACAGTCTGAGGAATTTAGTTAATGATATCTAAACCACTGCGCTCACACTAAGGGGACCAGTAGCTGCATGGCAGCCATGTGTGTAATCGTAAGGAAAGGATGTGGAATCTGGCACAAAACCCTAAAGTAAATGGTGCTTTAGCAAGCCGGCTCTTAATGACTTACTGTACTGTCTATGTTTGTACTGGAAGAGGGAAACTCACCACCAGAAGCTTGTAAGCCAACTCTGCAGGTGTTTGCAGATAAAGCAATTCTGAGATCTGGAGATGTAATCTCCAGCTGACCTAATGCTGCACTTCATTTCCCTGAGTAATCAGTTTGTCAGAGTTCAGAGCTCCAGGGTCTAGAGATATAGACTGTTGTTAAAGGAAAACTATAGTTTGTTATAACGGGTCCTATTTTCAAAGACAGTTCTTTCAGTTCTATGGAGCTATATGCTGCTCGTGCTCCGCACTTCATTGGACCTATTTTCAGAGATGTTGCTTTGTTCACATATCTCAGCCGTTACACTTTGGTGAAAATAAAAGTTGTAATAAAACAAGGTTTAATGTTTCCCAAAGATACCTAATATCCAAGCCCATGTTGATAAACAAGACATTTACATTTTTTGTATTTGTTGAACTGATGTCTGGGCCATACTGTGTTACCTTAAGTATGAATATTTGACAAATTTTATGTACCATCTAACTTTTTTTGTTACCTTTATTTTAATTTCACTTTAAAGTAAAACAAACAGTTGAAGGACACATGGAGGCATAGGCCAGCTGTCAGCTGTTAGCATCTCGTAACATGATAGTTCACTATAACACAGAAAGGACTAAAGGTATGGAGGGGAGGTGAGGTCGTGTTCAGCAAAATGAGATTTTCATTGAGAAATAGAGGCTGAGAAAGAAGGAAAAACAGAGTACCAGAGCCAGGGAGAGGTGCTCCCTGTGCAGTGATGACGGCTTTCTAACAGACCGTTACATAACTCGAACATCTGAAAATCATTTTTAATGCAACGGACCTTGTAACCTCTTGCCCTGCTCACAGAGGAAACACTGCTTTCTTTTCTCCTTCATGGCTGGTTTCAAAATCAGTACTACAGAAGAATGGGACAGAGAGGGTGTTTTGGCCTGGACATGAGGAAGTCTTTTTGATAATGTATGTGTGCCTTCTTGCTAAGGTTTTCCTTTAGGTTGTTTGAATTTTATAGGCTGGTTCTTCTTGCCTTCCCCTCCTCTCCTCTTTCTGTTACTGTATAACATCTAATAAAAGCTGCTAATTTGCTTGAGACCAAAATGACAGGGTTTTTATTAGACACTGACCTTTAATGGGGACACAGGTTTCTATCTGATCTCTTTTTAAGTGAGACGCTGACGCTAAATGACGTGCACATGCGACAGTGTCATAGAAAATCGTACTGTACACACCTGTGTTCTCTATCTCTGCTTCCAAGATGACTTGTTTTGTCATGTGTTCAATCCAGGTGCAGGTGTGCTATTTCGTTTCCTGAGACAGTGTGCACACACACTGGTGGCCATGTTCTCAGAGGAAGCGAGTGACAAACTGATGAGACAAGAGCCGAGCCCGCTGAGTTTTCCCTGAAATCTCTGGAGTCTGGTGACACTGTTGATGCTATCTACCGCTATCAACAGTGTGAGAGAGCCAGCTCCAGTCTCACACCTACTTTGTCATCAAAACTACCAAATCTATTCAGTTACTTTTAAGGTCGATCTGATGTTTATCAAAATTAGATGCTTCATGTTATACTGTTTTTTCTTCTGACCTTGTCGGATCCTACAATATTAATTAATCATGAAATATGTTTCACATATAGCACAATTAAAGTATGTACTGAAAAGCTATAGCCCACATTGCCTCCACCTCACGCTGTCACCAAGACAAGAATTTTCTCCAGCACATGACTCGGCATCGGAGTCATTCTAATGACAGAACAAGAGTCCTGTCAGCTCACAGTGACTTCTACTACATTCATCAGCTAACGTGTGCTACACTTGGTGTTAGAAGGTGAGTCACAGGCTAACGGCTGTTGTATTATTCAGAAACACCACAGCAAGCCGAGTTAGAGACGAGGCACAGACTAAAACAACTAAAGCATAAATGTCTTCTGTTTGTGTGTTTGAGCGTTCGCGCAGCAACCAGGTTTGTACCTGTCACAGCAGGAACTTTTAACTGTGTGTGCATGACTACACCCCTGAAACACATATTTTAAAAGTAGAGGTTTTGAAGTGTATGATGTTTGGTGAAGTTGGTTTTAAAAGCAGAATAGTAGAGTAGGTATGCTACAAAATCACACTTCATTAAAGGAGACCTATTATACTGCTTTTCCAGTCCTATATTGTAGTTCTGTGACTGTAACCTCATTTTTTGAAACTTTGGCCACGATTTAAAGGGCTGACCACTTCGAAGCTTCTGCCACTGCCATGGTAATCAACGTCCAAATCAGTATTCAAATGCCTAATTTTTCAGCCCATGAAATAAGAAGTAGTAATAACATTAACAACATTAAATTGCATCTTAAAACACAAGAGGATGACAGCAGTGCGATGCTTCCCGTAGGTTGACTGTGGATGGGCTTAGCACACACACACACACGGAGCGGAGTACACGAAATACAGGTGAAAAGAGCGTTACTCAAGTTGACGGCAACTCGTTACGTTGCGCTGAAATTCAACCATGGTCTCCTGCTGGTAGATGCAGTGACTTAAACCATCGCTAGTAAGAAAAGTATAAATAACATGCCAGTTGTTAAGCAGAGCCCAGAGGATACTAAAGGACAGCACCCACCCCAGCCACAGCCTGTTCAACCAGCTCCCTTCTGGGAAAAGATAACAGAAGAATCTGCGGTCGTACCAACAGACTGCAGAGCAGCTTTCCCCCCCTAAACTTTTAAACTCTAATTCAAATTCATCCTCAGTACTGCTCCATGCAATATAGTTTGAAGTTTACCATTTTATGATTGATATACTGTTTATTGTCTGCTATGTAGCAGAAGGGAGTCGCAAACTGCAATACATTTCACAACCCTGTTTTAATATGATGATTAAATCTGCCTTGTACTGTAAAAACTACGAGTAGAGGAAAAGTCCGCTATCCATGCTCAGCTGATCCTCACTGCATGTTTTAAGATTGTGCCTGCCCTGAAGTACTGCATGTTAAAAGGTGTGTATGTGTGTGTGTCTTGAAAGATCACTGAGGTACATGAGTGGGCTTGTAACTGTGGGTGTGTGAAGGCACCATGTTCTCGCTGCTACGAGCGTACCTACAAAGCTGATGAAGTGCTTTTCTTTAGCTTTAGGCTACAGATCTGAGTGAGGCTGTTTGGCCACACTCTCACACTTCTCATTATCTAACAGGAATTTATTGGATCACAAATCAAAGATGCGAGTGTGTTAGTGCTTGTTGAAATACCGTGCTGTTTGGACACAGTGGGAAAATGGAAGCCTACCAAAGCCTGTAACTGCATGTCCAGGTCCCCACTGACATGAGTTGCGAAGTGTGTTTGTGTGTCTGTGTATGTGTGTGCTGGTGAGTCATTCGTATGTCTGTGGGTGTGTGCTCGACACGTTTAAGATTTTGGCCTCTCACAAACCTTGCATCAGTTGCAGAAATATGTTTCTGCCTGTATGTTTATTAGACTGAAAGCTGTTGACAGTCACCAAAAACTACAACATTTGGTCTCATGTTGTTTCGAATCGGCCTGTTTCGTTACTGGAAGGCTGAAATTTGTGCTGTAGTTCAAATATGCCCCACCACAAAAGTTCCAATTTGTTTCAAGCAAATGTATGCACTCAAACTCGGTTACTATGGGTGAAAAACACAAAACAAAATCATTTTATGTTCATCTTATGTTAATTTGGTTGTCATTTATATGTTGTGCCCCAATTGTTTGCATTTCATTTTACCACCCGGGATCGGTTTATTAATTTTGATGGGACATTTTTTTTGTTTATGATTTTCCTGGGAATATGGAGATTATCTAATGTCATGACAGAGTCACTGGCACATAGGGAAGGAGACATGCAGCTGGATTGTGTTTACTGCAGCCGTGTGTTTGGATTGCAACCTAACTCTCCCTCACTCCCCCTTCCTTCCTTCTGTCCACTACTTTTTTATGGTACTGTAACTTTACTTTTCTAAATTCTCTTCCTTTCTATCCATGCTTATTCCTCCTCTTTCTTGCTATCTCTCAGTCTCTCTAGCTCATTGGTTCCTCTCCTCTCTCCTCCTACTCTCAGCCTGACAAGAGTGCTGTGGGGCCTCTGCTGCTGGCAGCCTCCCAGTGTGTTACATAATAGTACCATCAGCCTCCCTGAATCACTGCTTGGCTAAGCTACACCATGTTAGGCTACATATCTTGCTATTGTATCTTATATATTGCCCAACAGCAAAGCATCCGTCTGTGTGGGTTCAGATTACATTAGCATGTTTAATTTTTTATGGCAAACTGATCATTTCTGGCGCCCGTCAAGCACCACACCACCAACACACACACACACACACACACACCATTGCAGTCTAAGCTACAGCCAATCTATTGTCATTATGCTAGGGTGGGGACGAAAAGGGATGTGATGCTTATCTTCTTATGTTTACAAGAATGATGTAGGCAACCAAATCCCAAACATCACTGATGGAAGTTTAGTTTGAGTCTATCGGCTCCTCACCCAACATTTAGCCACATAGTCCCAGGCTCTGTTCTTTTCTTGACCACTTTCTAAAAGGTATCCAGTCATGCCACGTCATTCTTGCTAAACCTGAGCTCCGGGTGACAACCTAGCTGATGGTCCTAACTGGTATCTTGTTTAAAGACCAAAAGTCTGTGAAGTCAGATTATGATACGTGTTGTTTGAACAAGTTCATTTGAACTTTTCCATGTTTCTGCAACACAAAGTCTGCAGGTTTTCAATGTAAGCCACACACTATGGCAGCTGATTTGTTTGATTAGCGCCCCTCACTAGTTGTAGGTGCAGTAATCAATGGAATCAGCTGCCGTAGTGTTTGGTTGGAACAAAAACCTGCAGACTCTCAAGTCACAGTGGCACATGATTAAAAATCAGAGTTCAAGCTTTTTGGAGGACAGTGCTGGCACACATAAAACACTGCCTCATTGCATTTTCCATTTATTTTACACTTTTTAGTCTCGGCAGCAGTAGCCACAGTCCATCTGGAACAATCTGTTCTGACTGAAATGAGCGGATCATTCTGTGCGCCTCTTACCTACTCTTGAGTTTAAATGTCCAACTTCCGACCTCCAAGAATTCCAGGTGCGTGCCAAATGTGACATGAACATACATTACTTGTTAAGTACATTTTCGTCTTGCTACATCAATGGGTAATCTGCAAAAGTTAGTAAGTGTTGTGTATTTCCTTATGTTCTCACATTTTTTAAAAACATTTCCTGAATAACATTTGTGCAGAGAAGATGACTTTCAGAGATGGTTTACCATAACCAGCTACCGAAACACTGGCAACATATTTTAACATCAATTTACATGCAGAACAGATTTTACTATATGACAGAATATACTATTTTAATTAAATAAGGGCAAATATACTTTACATTGCCTTTTAGTTGATGGTTTACCATTTGCAATGTGTACTTCCATGGCTGTTGCAATTGTTGTGTGACATCAGACAACTGCTTCTTCATGAAGTTGGGATAGATGGATTTGCCCCAATTTCACAAGTAGGTGGCGTTTGATTGTACTTTATGTAGCAGGCCGTCGGAAATGTTCGAGTTCCGAGTTGTCTGGAACGCAGCACAACCTCCAACTCTGCAGCCCTGTCTGGACCCTGGCCTGCAGTCAGTCCACAGGGAGCAGCGGTGCCTTGGCTGGACAGTTGACAGCTGCATTGAATGAAGGGGGGGCTGTCAAATGCTGAGAAGAGACCAATTCACCAACCACACCTTTCCACCGGCTCAACACCCTCACTTGGCCAATTCTTCACAGAAGAGTGGCCCGCCTGATCCCCTTTGTTCTGGGGACCCTGAAAACTACATTTACCTGCTGTATGGTCAACGTGCCACTTATTCAGACTTACGAAAGAACTGTTTTTGCAGTGTACAGGCTCCACATCACATCATTAACTGATTCAGTTAACTGATTTCCTCTTTTAATAGATTTTTCCCTTTGTAGCTGCAGTTAAAATCTACAGTACCACCTCATTATGCAAGCTTCCAATAAAACTACAAGGGATTGTACTTTATATGATTGCATGTGACAAATATATGTGTCCAACCAAAATAATGTTTAAAGTTAGTCAGTACATTTTTGCTGCAGAGCGACCATTCCCACGCAAATAAGTACACCAACACTTGAGACTACAGTGTCTACAGGCTATACCTAACATTTACTGAAACATGCAACGGCTCACACCACACCTGTATTCAGCAAAGTTTGCCTTCAGGTAGACTTTACAGGTAACTTTCAATCACTGTCACCACTTTTTAAAGACACACAAAGACATGAAAGCAGAAGACAGTGTACACAAATGGACTTTACCTGACTGGATAGTCATATCCCTCTGCAACAGGCTCAAGGGAAGCTTCACCCTCCCGGCAAGTTTTAACGATTCATACTCCCGACACAAGCACAAAGACAGTGTAGGAAAAAACAACAGCGGTAGAAGGCTGAGGAGGTCCAGCAACAGAAAAGCCACGTTAAACACTTGCAGCTGGTACTCCACAGGTAGCAGTGCACCTCACATTCCCTTTCTTTTGAATCTCTGTCTACAAGTGAGTGCATGCCCCGACAGAGAGGGCGTGTGTTGGTCTGTGTCTGTCCCTTATTGCTCCTTGGAAAACAGCAAGGTCCACACAGCTGTGGCTACACCTCTGTTTCACTCCTGCTCCCATGTACTTGTAAAACTTTTGGTCACTCCTCTGCACTTTCTCAGCCAATTTAGAAGTAAAAATTGAAAAAGAACAAAAACAAGCTGGTGCCAAGCTTCACCTCCTCAAGTACCAGTAACACTCCCCCTCCTTTCTAGCTTTCCATTTTCCCTCGCTTTCCTTCTGTTCCCTGTCTGAGGAGTTATGCAATACTGCCATTTCAGACATGACCTCCCCCTCCTCTCTTCTTCCCTTTCCTCCTTCTTCTTCTGCTGTTGTTGCAGCCCACACTCTGACACTCAAACTAGCTCCTCCACCTCAACGTTCTGAGGTGGAGGAGCTAGTCACATTATCATAGCGCCAATGCTTTTGTTTGCTGGGGAACAATTCAGAGGCAAGTGTGACAGGGAAGACAGGAAATGTAAATTGCTTTTAAGGTCATTCTTTGTTGTTTCAGCCATCATGCCTCAAATCAAAGCCGACTCTCACATATATACAAACATCCACACACTCACGCACAACAGTGCATATGGACATCTGTCTCTGATCCTCATCCTGAAAAACATGTCACTTCTCTCTATATATAAATACGTGTGTGTGTGTTTAACAATAAATCTCCCAGCGCTTGCCCATGACTGAGGAAGGAACCTTGTGCAATAAACATGTTGCATAACCTGGTGTGAGAGATACATCTCTGATAAGCATTATTATGTGGGCATTCCATTCTGTTTCACTGCCAACAAATGTATGCATATAGAAAAGGCACATGCAATCACATGCGATGTGTCTCCCCAGTGCTCTGAAAGCATCTTCATGTTAGATTAGCTGCAGTAGTGCCTGCAGCAACATGTCTGCTTCTGGCTAGTAGAATTGAGTGTGTAAGAAATGGGCCAACAAGAGCAAGGGTTGTTTAAATTTGGGAGTGGTGGCCCGAGGCGGTGTGAGCGTGTGTGTCTTTGTGTGTTTCTGTGAGGTAAACATGGTCCTGTGACTGCTTATCACTTGTGCTAAACATTTCTGAAATGATGTAAACATTGTTTAAAATACAGTTTCTAGTTTTTATTATTTCTATTGGCAATGTATTGTTAAAGCTAGCTGTACTGTGCCTCAACTTCTTTTTCTACCATTGGTTTTATTGTATGTGTTATTGTTCATTATTCTCTGCCACCGTTGGACCCCCCCTAAAGATGGTAAATCATTTATTGGCCCAACCTTGCCCAACCTTCCTCTCCTGACAAATCAACAGGTCAAGCAACTGTTTCTCAACAAAACCGGGTGGCCAACGCCCAGCTGAGAACAATGTGGTTGACTCCTCTGATAATGCAAGCTGCATGTATGTGTTTAAGTAACACTTAGACTAAGCCAGGTCTGACCAATGCTCAGATATCTCTTCTTATGTAACAAATTAACTTAATGGAAACATTTGGAAGTTTTGTGTTATTGAAGACATTAAGTAGCACATGCAAGTATACCAACTTTCATGTGTGCAATTATTAGGCTTAGTTTTGGCTTAAAACTGAGGGTACATTGTCACTACATATGTTTAGAAGAACCTGGTGCAGTGAGATGCTATTTGAGCTCACATGGCACTACATAGCTGCACCTAGTCAACTGAAAATGCTTGTCTTGGTCTTTTATCAACCCAGTTGTGGTGGGTTGTTTATTTTAGATGTGATGACATCATCGGAACTGCTGACAGAAAACAACCTCAACACAGGCTTTATGTGTTTAAGGAGACAGATGTTGTACATCTTCTTGATAGCAGACATAGGCTGCTCAACTTCCAAAGACTTGAATCACATTTATTTAAAGCCCTGTCACCAAAGGCAACACATTAACCAGACTTACCTAGACTGTCCAATAAACAAGCTACATTTGACTGCTTGTGAGCTTCATTTATACGTAATTTGGCTGTGTGAACCTAAACAAACCAAATACATAAATGCAAGTCAACTTTTCCATGCTGCTTCAAACTAAAGGAATCTCCTGCATGTCACTCTGCACAGAAAGCCAAGTTCTTTAAGCTCTAAGCTAACTCCAGACACAAAAAAGGCCTTATAGTCTTACACAGCAAACGTGCAGTACGGTCTAATCTACTGTAACAAGAGGTCAGCGCAGAGGATAAAGCCAATTAAGCACAGCAGCTTCTTCACTCCCTTCTTTCTGGAGACTTCCCTGCTCACCGCAACGCCCCCCCCCCCCACACACACACGAGTACACAGTTTCACCTCAGCACATGAACAATGACTCTCTCTCTTTAACACCCTCTGCGGTGAGGTAAGCTTTGTCTGTGAAGACAAACGAGCAAGATGTAAAGACACACAAGACATTTAACTTCTGCCTCTCAGTTAAGTGTTTTTTCCCCCAATCCTACTCAGCCTCACTTATGTAACAGGTTCTCGGTACACACTTTTTTAGCTTAGAGGCTACTGGCCACCTCTGTGAAGGATGAGTATCGCTACCGCAAAATATTCAGCAAGGGTGTTGGTCTGCAAAGCGATGGGTTTCCACTATATTCACCCAGCAGCTCTGTCCCTATCGCCAGTAAACAGTTTGGAGCTGCAAGAGGACACAAGTGGAAAAATGTATTTTGTCTGTGTTCTGGTAAGTCTGCTTTACAAAATAATTTTAAACTTGTGGTGAAAGCCATGAGTCAAGTAGTAGGTCAAAAGGGCAACATGCACAACATTTACACAATGTACCCCATATGTCTACAAAACAAAACCTGATTATAAAGCCTTTGATCAGAAACTATAAACATGATTGCTGTAGTGGAGAGCTGCAGGTGAGTTATATTGTGTGGGACAGTGTGTAGGGACAGACTATCACTTTTGCAAGAATTTAGGTTTGACAGGCTGAGAAGCAAAGTGGTCTTTGCTAACTGTAATGCACAATATAATTTGACCGAGCAAAAAAGAAGGAAAAACAACCTGAAAACATTACAGTACACTACTTGCCCATTTCGGTATGTAAATACAGTTTTCATATTTGTCTGCCTAAAGCAGTGTTCAAGTTAAAAATAGCTCTGCATCAAAAAAAAATGATAAGGGATTATGTGGAAAGCCAAAACATTGTACAGCAGTTTATACAGGGAAGCTACCAGGCCAGTAATAATTTGCCCCTTCATACCAACACTTGTGGTCAACAGTAGCTCTAACATTATACTTGCAATGACTGCACGACGGTTTCTCTGACGAACCCATCCAAAACCAAATACTCAAAATGTGGGATTAAATGTGGCGACTGAATGAACAAAAAGTGTGCATGCAACACAGCCTCACCATTCTTTCTCTCCTGTAGAGGCAGCGGGTTGGGAGCAGGTTGAAGGGACAGGTCCTGAAGCTCACTGGTCACTGCCTCGCTCTGAGGGCTCGAGACCAAGCCTGGCGTCCCGGCGACTTCCATGCTGCCAGGACTTGGCTCCTCCCCTTTCTGTGGGTGTAGCGTTGCCAGGGTGATGGAGAGACCTGTAGTAAAAATAGGACATCAAAAGTTTAGTGACTCATCAAAAGGCTCCATGTGATGTTAAGACAACAGCTACAAAGAATAAACTTAAATTCTTAATCTAAAGGTGCCATCAGTCATGTTTCACTGATTCTCTGCAAAAACATTTATACAGCCCGATATCACAAATCACTGTTAAGTATGAAATCCACCACGTGCTGTGGATTGGTTTATGATCTCGATATCTAATTTAGAACATCAGTGCACCATTTAAAGGGCTCTGAGAATTTAGACTTAGAAAAACTTCAGTGTTAATGCAGAGTTGGCATTTTATTATCTGCCAGGTAAGCAGCTTATGCTCTAGCTATTGAGCACATACGCTTGCTGGCTAATGTCGCTCGTCTTTGATGCAAAACGGCAAACATCAAAGTTATCACAGCATCGCAGTCAACAACATTTATAGACATCCTATGGTATTTTCATTGTGTAGTATCTTTCTAACCATTTGCCAGTTCACATACATCTCAGAAATGCATGGATGGAACTAGGAAAATAAGCTTCTACTGTCACCTTGGACTGCACCACCACCCTAAGTCATTTTGTACTTTCTGGAGGTACATGCACTGTGCTTCTGCATTTAACCCGTCCCATGATGGGTGATTTATAACACAAGACAAAATGGCACAATAATTGTTTTATATCGATTATCTTGTTTTTATAATTGTTAGAAGCCAAAAAGTCATAATTTAAAAAAAATTCCATTAAATTGTTATGTATTTTTTATTTGGAAATGTACTAAATCTGATTATTTTTACTGGGCGATCAGAGTTGAGCACTCAAAGCCATGGATGGAATAAAGATAAAGTACCCGGGGCACTTTTACAGGTTACAACAAGCCAAATGGCTAGTCCCGGAAACTGAGTGTATCTACTTTCGTCTGACTGCCTTTTTCTGTCTCCCTCACACACAAACAGCTGGGGAAAGAGGAAGAATACAGGGCTGTAGGCTAGGTGATTAAATCTGTCATCAGAGAGGGATTTGCATGTTTGAGCATTTACAACTGTTGCTGTGGCTTCTGCTTTAGAATGACAGGACTCTATTTGTGGATATTTTTTATCTTTTACTTCTCAACAATCTCATAGTGATTTACATACATTTAACCCATCTATCAACTTATCCTCGAAGCTGGAATTCTTTCATACAGACAGCTGTAAAAAGATGTGCGGCTTCCCCCGCTGCCACACAAAACTGTCAATATTCTAAATCTACACAGTTGATTTCTCACCTCAAAACTTCTCAGATGTGGATTTAGTGATTAGGTGTTGCTGTGAAAAGCCTGACTTGAGTGAGTTCAACAGCTCCATTCACGCAATTTAGACTAACTCAAGCCTCAAGACGGAGACTTAAAGAGACATTTTTGATTTTGACGGTCATACAGCAACACATTTTAAATGTATATGAAGACTGACACAAACAAAGCCATAGAGAACCTTTGGCAGCACATTATAGACCACTAGTGAGTACAGACAGTGAGCTTGCTGCAGCCCTCTCCTTGTAATCAGGTCATTATGGGCTCATGTCCAATATAAATAAGTTGAATTTTACTCTGTATCTTAAATTAATGTACTGATCTAACATCGTTTAGAAAAGGACCATTCACAGCAGACATTTTGACTTGTTGAAACTCGAAAACCACAGGTGTTACTAATATTAACGAGGGGTCTGTTCTATTCAACATGCACAATACAAGGACCCTGAACCCAAAGCAGCTAAATGGAATTCAGCCATTATTAATTATTTTATTTACAACTGTGCTTTTCCTACTGTGACATGTCAAACTTTCTTCTGTGAGGAAGGCCTTATTAATTTGGAGTAAAGGAAATTGCTGAACAATAACATTTTAATAATTTCAGTATTTTTAAACCTATTTTCACATATTTTGTTGTTGAAAGGACTAGTAGGTACAAAAGGTTTTGGAATCCATGCAGCAGATGGCTTAAACGTATTCCTTCGGGGAAATTACGCCAATCAAAAAGTGCTTATTTTTCCTCAGCGACAGGCTCTGACTGTTATACCAGGAGTCTGACAAGATCATGGAAAGGAGGAAATATGTGAAAATAGGGGCCAGGTTTTAAAATACCAAAATATCTGTTGAGAAATGTGATTAAATATTGAAATATAGCCCAGCCCTACTTACATTAAACATTAAAATGATACAAATTATGTAAAAATGTTGACATGTGTAGTAGTTAAGCACAGACAAACGATCAGGTACAGCAGTAATAAGTGACTGCTGCTGAGGAACGTTGTGTTTCAGACTGGCAGGTACCTATACAAACTGGTTATGCTGAACATAAACACAAACCTGTCTAAGGTTAGACTAGTCTGGAGGGATATATCCACTGTAACCCAGGTCAAATGTATTTAATCCTACTTTACATAACAGATTTTCCTGATTTACTGGAGTAAGTCTGGTGTAACTGGTTCTCATTAAACACTCCTCTGGACTAAACAGTGACTTGGGTGCGCATCACTAATGGTTGTTGACAAATGCATGCCTGCTGCTGTGTGGTGTGTTGATCTCTGTCTTGCCCTCGCTGCAAATATGTGTTTTCTAACCGTGGGGTTCTGATGGGGATTCTGTCGTTGCTGCACAGCGGGCCTGAAAACAATGAGGCAGTGTTGTCTGAGATGTCACTCTTCTCTCTCACAATCAAATGCCAGCGCACACATGTCTGAATAGCAGCACACTAACCATGATACACTAAATGTGGGCTTGATGTCGCCGGCCTCATGATGTCTGTGAGTTTTATCATGTCAGACTTTTAAGATGCTTTGCATTATTTGTTTGAATAACATACAATGCTTTAAAAAAAATTAAACAGAGATATAAGAAGTAGATTTAATAGAATACATGTAATGGGCTTCTTTTATATACTTCCTAAATTTGCATTCTTAAAACTGGACTTAAAAACAAAATACAGAAGTTAGATTTCTCAATGTTTTCTAGCCTTTAGGGAGTGTGAACTTTATATTATAGCCTACTTGTGCAAATGTGATATCTGAGTTTTGGTGTCGATGCAAAAACAATATTTTGTGATACCTTACTTTAAGGAACATGTTTTTTTTGTTGAAAGCTATATTTTTTAACAAAAAAGTCAAAGTTTTCAAGTGTAAAATGTTATCTACTCACAAGCAGTGATACGAGAACTTTTCCCTGAATAATATTACTTACAAGAGAAAAGCTCCAATTCAGCAGCAAAAACATACAGACATGAGTTTTGCAGGCACATTTTAGCCACATCATATTACAACCGTGAAATCACGTTATAGATGTTAACACCCAAAACAATCTAGCTAAGGGAGTCACAAGCCTTTCTACTCAGACAGAGAAAAACAAACTGGGAAACTGGTTTAGAAAGGGAAGGAAATAACATGACAATGTGACAGATTGATGCTAAAATGCAGCGTTTAATCACAAGTTAGGGGTCAGACTGATGCAGTATGGCAAAAGATCTCTGGGGAGAAATTAGACGGCACATAACACTGGATAATGCATAACTAGCATCTACAGAAGGAGACGCTGTATGCTTTATAACGGTGCAAGCTACCGTGATGTGACTGCCACATCATATTTTTGTGGCTTCAACACAAAGTGTGTGATCTCACATCACTTTGAGATGCGCACCTCCTGTCAACAAGACACCAGAAAAGTATGTGTGACTTTCTATCTCTGCCGTGTATACAGTGATGCCTCAGTAATCTGTCTTAACAGGGCCCGGGACTTTACAGTCACCTGGAACCGGCCATTTCAAATATATGGTGTTTACAGAGAAGCTTGCTGCAGCATCAGTTGCTTCATCCTTACTTTCCCAACAGAGGGCTGCTGTTCAAACATGCAGCATGTACTGCTCTGGTGCAATGCACTGAAGAGAGACAGCACTAAAGCATTCCTCTCTACACGCCCACACCAGCCTTTCAGATATGTATCACAATAGCACAGGCACATACATCCTGACACTTTTTCTTTTCCATAATCAGAGGCAGGAAAACCAATACCAAGAATTACAACACCTTTCCAGTTACCAGAAGGAGCAAGGTAAAGGATGTGGTTCCCACTTGGCCTGGTAATAAAGTAGGCTGGAAGGAAAACAGGCGTGTTGCTTACCTGTTTCAGTAAATCTTGAAGGGGCGTTTTCCCATTTCAGCAGGGCAAAGCTTTGAACGTCTCTAAATGAAGAAAATACAAACAGCAAAGCTTTAGCAGAGAATCTCTAGTTATCTTATCTCTTTTCCTGCCAAACCCATGTCTCTATTCTGGTCCATGACTCTACGGATTGTGTTACCAGGACATGTGCAAAAAAGGCCACTGTGGAGTAAAAGAGGTTAAAAAAGAATAATGACAACTGACAATTTGAGCTAGACGAATCCATGTTGCAGGAGGCCTTTCCACAGAAGTCATGGGGCAGCAGCCTACAGCTGTCACTGTCCAAAACACAGACATGCTAAGCTATTGTTAGCACGTCTAGGTGGATAGTTCACCATAACAGTTTAAACGCAAGTTTAAGTGAAGCTACTATGTATAATCGCACACAAACGACATCATGCACACTAAGGGTTACCAATAGAATATAATGCCGTACTTATTGCTGATGCCGGCTACATATGAAACATTTCGCCATCCCTGTTGACTGCAGACAGCCAGACACCCTAAGTTAGCAAGCTACCGTTAGCAAGCCATGTCTGCCAGCCATTACCCCAAACCGCTAGCTAGCTGTCGAGCGTACTTCGTCACTGTCACGTTGCGGTCTTCTTTGATAGGGAAACTAGCTAATGCCGTGACGCTATCTATTTCATGTATATATATTTACGCTTACGTTTCATGGTCGTCACTTGTATGTTGTTTCTTTAAGGATAAACGGCTTTGGCATCACATCGCCACTTCCGAATCACAAAGGAAACTTTAACCGGAAAACCCTCCTCTGCGTGGGACGCAAAGACCCACTTCCTTCACAACACCTTTTCCACCAGTTTACTACTAATGTTTTCCCTCTGTAACAGGAGATAGTACAGCGGAGGCATGTCCACATATATCAGCCATAACACTATATATACTCTCTAATATAATATGTATATATAACTTAAAGAAAAGGAAAAAATACATTCCATAAAGCACGTTATACTCCATACATTCCCCTGCACCGTCTCTGTCTCCATCTAGTGTCCAACTACATGTAGTTCAGCAGGCCAGAGCTACAGGTTTGTTTATCACTGAGTGCACGCAGATCATGGTCTTTCCCATAGACTGTAGGTCTTGCCTTACTTATCATCTTTCCAAACAGCCAATAGAAGCAGCAAATAGTGATTGTTTATACAGATTTCTAAATCGATTAAACGTGTTTGTTAATATGTCTAATTACTTTAATGACATAACCAGGTAACGATTTTAATGCACCATCATCCTTACAGTTGAATGTTATAATATGTCGATCTTACATTTAGCTGACGCTTTTATCCAAGGGGACTTACAATTGCTATACATGTCAGAGGTTGCACACCTCTGGAGAACGGGTTACAGTGGGGGATTGAACCCAGGTCTCTCACAGCAAATGCAGGTGTCTTATCCATTGCTCCATCCCATCCCACTGATCTTCTGTTAGTGTATTATTTACTGTTTCATGCTAAGTATTGACTTACTGTATTTTTATTGACTAAATGTGGAGGCGATTAAAATATATATTGAATAAAAACATAAACTCTGTGGTAGATGCAAAAAAGGAAAACTATATTAAAAGTTTGTCTTGTTTGAATACACTCTTATACACTTGATACTACATTACATCTATAGGCCAACTTATTTTTGTGTAAAACACAATTTTGCATGTAGAAATATTGGTGGACCTGTGCATCATTTGTTGTAGTTTGCCTTCTCCCACTTGGTATAAACCAACAACATAAAAGTATTAGGAAGAATTATGCTACATAGTTAGTTAAAATGAGAATCAGAAATATTCCTGTTTGACCAGCATGCATGGAATGGGTGGGAGCCAATGTCCAAGATGACCCTAGACTGTATGAAGATGACATGTAGCTTGGACAGCATTCTCCTCTCTGATACCACATCTCCAGCTCCACCCACCCACAATGTCACTGGCATTTTGGATTAGTTTATTGTCTATTAGCATCTCCTCCCCTGAACCTACTGCCCTCAGCATACCACAGGATAGCAATGTGATAGCAGTGTTTTTCCATAGCTGCCAGCTTCTCACCCAGTAGGGTTGTCCAAATGGTGTTGAAAGCACTGGAGAAGTAAAAAAAATGTGACCCTCACGGTTGAGCAGGAAAATAACAGCATCCTCACCTCCCAAAAGGAGTTAGGTAGGTGGTACTGTAACTGAAGAAGGTCCAGGAGAGGTCTGACCATAGGCTGCTGCTGTTCCAGTACCAGTCTCTCCACAGTCTTTATTATGTGTGAGGTCAATGCCACAGGTCTGTAGTCCTTGGAGCCACTGGGATGTGGTGTCTTTGGCACAGGAATGTCTTCCGCAGCATATGAAACCTTTCAATACTCAAATTGCTCAAATTGAAGACATGTTGTTACAAAATTAATTGACTACCAGGTGATTTTAGCCCCAAATTTTGTTCTGTTCTATTTTAATGTTTGAAGCAATATTTTGTAAGCTGTTATGTCAAACTAATTATTATAATATCCAATACTACAGTATATAACTGTGGCCATCCGCTGCTCAAGAGAAAAAACAAATTCTTAGGATATTTTTATATTTTCAAAGCCTCAGGAAGAAGATGCCAGGTACATAAGTAGGAATGGGGATCGATCATTTTTATTGATATTGATACCCTTATTGAGACTGCTTAACGATCCGATTCTTTAACGATACCACGAGTGATACTTTACTATTATTTGGTGACGGTTATTTGGTAAAACCAGACCCAACGGTCATGAGGTAGGCCTGCACGGTATGAGGAAAATATTCAATGTGCAATAAAATTGTTAGAGATGACGTATGACTTACGATAAATAAACAAATATTGTGTGTGCATATTAGCTTCATGGTTGTTTTTAAATGAATTATAGGATTAGAATTTTATATTTTTAATACAACTAAATGTTGTTTCTAGAGCAGCAACATTAATGTTTACAACAGCAAAGTCACTATATAAACTCAATATCTGACATCACTAAAAACATTTGTTTTCTTGTGTGTTTCAAGTTAAATCAGATTTGACGCTCGACCCGCTATCCTCGATAAGCTCGGACCTTATTGATTTTTAGGTTTTGAGAAATTTTGGAACCGGATCCTTTTAGAATTGGGTATTGATCCCCATCCCTACAGACAAGTAATGCAGATTTCAATTAAAATGTTCACTACAGTAGGTCTTGAGACCCAGTATCCAGCGCAGCTTATCGGAAATGGCATTCCACATATTGGACAGACTAAAAGGCTACAGCTAACAACTTTGTCAGCGAACTGTGTCTACTGTGTGTCGCCCTTGGATTTCCATTCAGCTGTCATCTCTTTAATCTGGCTAACAGAGACCTTTGATCTGTTACTGAACCTGAAATTACAACATTTCTTAGATTCTGCATCAAGATGGCCTCTAAACAAAAAGTGCGACTGATTTTCATCAAAAGGTAAAACTGTTTCCTTTCAGTCAAGTTGGCTTATTCACATGAATGTGGTACTTCAGTTGGATCTGTGCTCTTCAGTGCTGAGGGCAGATATCTCTGGGGAAACACACAGACAAAGTCAGTTTGTACTGCCAAACTTGTTTGAGCGACATTAACATTCAAGTAATCATCATCATCTGCCTGTCGGGCTGTTCCAACTGGTGCTACAGGTACCAACTGCTGCCACCTTCTATGTTCACTTCACAAACTGATGTGTTTTAAAGCAAGACATTTGGTAAATAAACTCAATTTTGTCTGAAAAATCAACACATGATAACAATTTCTGTTGCTTTTCCTGCTTTTGTCTTATTGTTACTTCATTCTGTTCTAGTTTGTGAAACCCTGGTGGGACATGATGCTGCTGCAAAGTCAAACATTAATTTGGTAAGAAAATCCTAATGGTTATGTTAGAAAGTCCCTCCTGTGTTGTATAAAAGTGTCTTGGATGAAATGGTTAAATTTTTCTAATTTGCATTTGACAATAACAGATTTTGCCATGCCATTTTGTATGTTTTTTTACGTCACATCATACACACTAACATAAAGGCTAATAGGCCCACATGTAGATTGTTATTCCCTAACTTGTTCCCTTGTACCAATCTGTACGTACTGTCCTGGTAAGTTAGTACAAAATATTACACTGTAAATTGGGAAGAATTACAATGTATTCTATAGAGTTACCAAAACTGTAAACAGCTGGGATTTTTAAACTTTGGTTACATAATTCACAATAAATCAGAGACGAGGTCCGACTTATTTCAACAAATGTTATTTTAATGGTTTTCTTTATGTTTGGCTTGAGCGTTAAAGTTGATGTATAGTACCTGACTTCACCATAACACAAGTGATTAAAACTTTATTGACAATGTGTCTGAGCAAATAAATCACAAGTTTATTTAAATCAAGAGTAAGAAATCAGTTCAATTAGTTATTTAAAACTAATTTACATACAGAATGTTCCACGACCTCACTATAGAATCATACAGAATGTTCCACGACCTCACTATAGAATCATACAGAATGTTCCACGACCTCACTATAGAATCATACAGAATGTTCCACGACCTCACAATAGAATCATCATGACGCTAATAGAATTGTTCATCACAGCTGAACAATCAGACATCAGAGCTGCAGATTTCAGCCTCTTTGCACCTTTCAGATGTGATATGATTGTTTCCTCTGATTAAGAAAAAAAAAACTTCATTTGATTCTGAATAATTCTTAATCAGGGATTCATTTCTTGTACAGTAGAAATAAGCGGCAAGTTACCAGCAGAGCTGCAGACTTCACACTTGACATAAACGTGTGCACATTTAATCAAACTTGAGAGTTAACTGCTTTAAGCCTTGATTTTGCTCCCTCTCAATCACTCTCTGGGTATTAAGTATGGATACTGATGCCTATCATGAACAGAGCAATAAACACTGTAAAGATCAGGGAGTACCAGTCAGCTGACATGTCAATATTAATGCTTTGTGTCACAACATTGTTTTAATTCAATTTATTATGATAGTGTCGTGTACCTTCTAGCTGTCTATTTGTTGGGCTTTTATTTGAGAGTAGGATAGCATCTGGAAACAGGGAAGATAGAGAGAAAGAGGATACACCCAGCAAAGGGCCACAGAGTGGCCGCTGCAGCAATGGCTCAGCCCAGTACATAGGGTGCACACTCTACCAACTGAGGCACCAACGCCCCCATGTGTACATTTAATAAATTACAAATAAATTATATTACAACGCTTACTCTTGGCAATTTTCCAGCTGCCATTAATGTCAGTTTTATTGTTCATAGTGAAAGTAGTAAAGAGTGTGTGGCTGTGTCATGCTGAGAAGAAGTTTCCGCCTGCAGGACAGAGGGTATTATACAGAGGAGGGAACTCCATCTGTTTGCTACAGGGAGGTTGTGCACAGGTAAGTTGCTGTAGTGTTTGTGTGCACGTGTTTTGGACTATATGTGCATGTGCTGTGGGGTTAATGCACTATAAAGCTTCACACCTATCAGTCTTTTCTAACCAGTGTTACGTCTTTTAGGATCTTTCGGAAGAGGACCAGTCGTGGCCGTGTTCACCATAATGTGAACTCTATAGAGCATTACACTAGTGGCCGGACCACTGGAACACTGCCCACAAGGAGGTGAAATGCATGATCTGTTGGGTTAAGGTCAGGTGATTGACTTGGCCAGTCTAAAACCTTCCACTTTTTCCCCCCGATGAAGTCCTTTGTTTTGTTGGCAGTGTGCTTTGGGTCATTGTCCTGCTGCATGATAAACTTCCTCCCCATTAGTTTCAACGGGTTTCTCACGTAAATTGTCAGACAAAATGTTTCTGTCCACGTCTGAATTCATTCTGCTGCTACCATCATCAGTTACATCATCAATAAATATTAATGAGCCTGTTCCAGAAGCAGCCATGCACGCTCAAGCCACGACATCACCTCTACCATGCTTCACAGATGAGCTTGTATGTTTCGGATCATAAGCAGTTCCTTTCTTTCTCCACACTTTGGCCTTTCCATCTCTTTGCTAGAGATTAATTTTGGGCTCATCAGTCCATCAGATTGTGTTCCTGAACTTTTGCAGCTCATCTCTGTACTTTAATTTCAGTCTGGCCTTCCGATTCTTCCTGCAGATGAGTGATTTGCATCTTGTGGTGTTGCCTCTATATTTCTGCTCTCTGAGTCTTCTTCCAACAGTGGATTGTGATACCTTCACCCTGCACTGTGGAGGTTGTTGGTGATGTCACTTACTGATGTTTTGGGGGTTTTCTTCACAGCTCTCGATATTTCTGTTGTGCTTGCTATGCACAATGTTTGTCCAATGGCTCTGGTTGATTTTCCTTCTTTTCTCAGCTTGACAATGGCTTGCTTTTCTCCCATAGACAGCTCTCTGGTCTTCATGTTGGTTTATCCTCTTTAACAGGAAATGCAGTCTTTATAGGTTTGAACCAAGGATGAAAACTTAGACTAGTCATGCAGAGCTGTTTAATGTTTGGACAATCAACCTAAAAGGCAACACCTGGGCAACAAGAAACATCTGTCAGTCACATGTTCCAAGTGTGTTTTGCTCACTTGAAAAATGGGTGAGTTCAAACAAAGGGTGGTAGCTCCTGAGTTGTTTAACACAGCTAGATGTAAATACCAGGAAATGAGATTCTGAACTCTTGTCTCATACTCATCTTTTGATCTTAAACCCAAATGTCTTCAGTGAACAACAAAAAAAAAGGAATTTGCTTTACCGTTCCAATACTTTTAGAGGGGACTGTATAAATAAATGCGAATTACAACCATTAAAGAGTAAATTATTAAAAATAAAATAAGACTAAAAAAATAAATAATTAATTATACTAAAACACACACACTCACAGACAGGTGCTAACTTAGACTTCCCCAATCTCATACACTCACAATAAGTCATGCAGGAAATAAAGGGTCTGAGTTGTCAAATTAAATTTCAAATGTGCTGTTTTCCAACAGCTCACGTCTTAGCTGCCGGCTTAACCTTGCTCAAATAATTTTATATCATGATGTATATTAAGTGTAACATCTGTAAGCGACCATAATCGTCAAGGCAACAAAAGAGAACATGATATCTGCCCAGATGCAGTACTTGTTAGCGAGTAAGTCTGGCCTCATTGTGTTCTCAATAACTTTTTAAGCTTCATTCATTGATTTAGTTTTTGGGCCACTTGGGGGAATCAGAAACAAGATGTGAACAACAGTTGTTATTTACTCATTTAGCAGATATGCAGCAACATTATGATTTATTTGGAATTGTGTTTCTGCCCACGTGCTGCATAAGTCAAATATTCACTCTCCTTTAGCTCTGGTTTGGTCGCTGCTAGCTCTTTTGCTCCTAAATGCTCCGCTATGTTCATGTTTAGCTGGTGGGTAAATTTGTCTTTCTGCTTGTACAGAGGGCTTTTAGAGATTTGTTTTGCTGAAAACAGCTGCCTGCTGAGTGGTGAGAGTGAACCAAAACAGTGAAGTTGCTGGTTGGAAAAGTAAAACAACAAGCTGAAAGATGCTAAAATGCTAAACAGAGTAGAGGGGAATTGCAAAGGGGATATTTCACTTCAAGTGACCCCTTTCATATTACACGTTGTCATTTGATCCATTGTTATTATAAAAATATTGATTATAGCTTTTTTTAAAAACATATATTATCTGTTTTTTTAAGTCCAGATTCTTCCCTGAAGAAAACTGTTTTGTGACCAACACAGACTCAAAAAACGTACATTTAAACGTACATTCTTTCTGAAATTTGTCATAAATCATACAAATAATTTATTTGAACAATGACATTAGGTAGCACAAGATAACTACACAGAGATAGATCAGTTTTCTCTCCCACTGCCAAAATCTACAGTTTAACTTTGCACCAAGACAATCACAGTAATTGAGCAGCGTGAATATAGACAAACCAAATACCAAAAATGCAACAAAATCGAATGTTCGACTTTGGTTCAAACAGAGTAAAGTGGAGGTGTGATCACACCCAGACATTCCCTATTCACATCTTATAATAACGTACACTCCTCATGACCCCCAAACCTCACAGTGCACCACACAGTGCATCATCAAAGTCTCCACAGGTGATGTTTTATGAGCATCTTGCTGCATGTTCAGCCTTTTTCTTTTATTCACTAACACAAACAAGCACAATCACATTAAGAGAGACACTGAGGTCAAGACACCAGCCACTTGTCTCTCTTCCACTGAGTACACTGCCTTTTCTCCTCCTTTCATTTGCTCATAAATTGACACAAAAGCTCACCACGTCGGTAATTCCTCGTCGCTTCTTATTACCAATGTAGTGAATGATCCCCAGCAGGCATGATTTCCTCTCAATGCTTGATGCCGTGAGTTAAAAATGTTGAGATCTGCTGGTTTAGAGACAGTTTTTTATAAGCAAAAGAAGTTTAGTTCTTTGCCGTGAACAAGTGCTTCCAATGTTTTTTCTTGACATGAAATCATGCATTTTCTCCACCTAAAACAACGGTACCTCTCTGGTCTTTGTAGAGGAAACCAACCACTTTTTTCATCTATTTAAGATAAATGTTTGACATCTTGTGTACATTTATGAGTCAATCTTTTGGAACACTTTTTTTTTTTAAGTTTTATGTAGTGCCAACGTCTATGGAAATAATGTGTTCTGCTTTATTTATGAATATTGTATAAATATGTTTATGTAATGGAATTTCCTATACATTTTGTTTGAATAAGGGCTGTATGAACTAAGTCATTTTAATTCTAAGAGCATTTGTTATAATTGCTGTTGATGTCACATTTTAACATAATGTATTATTCCATGTTAATGATTTTAGTAACATGGAACACGACGCATAGAAAGATCTATATTAGCTGAATTGTGCAATTTTCTAATGTGCAGTAGAGGATGATAACGTAGGTGTACTGTACTGTATGTCACATTATTGCAGTAGGTTTTTACATTTGTGGCAAAACACAAGTTAACGTACTGTCGGACAAAACTACTATAAAGCAGACAGGTTGTCTAAATTGATGTTTCTATTGTGTGATTACACAATACTGATATATGGGATGCGGTGCAGAAACAAGCAGTGTTGACTACAAATCTGATTTGCAGTGAAACATTTGTGAGCATGCGGCAGTTTGTTTAAAGCTAGTTTGTACAAGCTGGGGAGACTATGATATTTAATGCTGTGTAAGGTTACTGGCATGTCACTGTTCAGCTGCAATAGAAATTGTTTCTTTGTGCCAAGTGAAAGCAGGAAATTCATCCCACTTTGGCACTATAAACCTCTGCAGGTTATCGTCTTGGAGTACCTTTAAGTATCGGTTTAATAAAATAATATATAAGAGAACAGAGCAAATCCAAAGTGTATTGGTGTGATATACAGTATGTAGCAAAAATGTGTATATACTGTATGTACCTGTACTTCTTATTGCAAAACAACTAATTTAAACCCAAAGTAATCTAGAAATGTTCTTTGCAGAGGATTGTTTAGTAACTGATGCCACTTTTGAAGATGAAATATTAAAGATTGTAAAATCACTATAAGTCTTTGGTTTGACTCATGTTTGTATCAAAGAAATGTTGGACCTTTGACACTTTTGGGCAAAACACACCAAGCAGCAGGCACGTTAATTAGGTCACACTGTACGAACACAATACCTGCAGCCAAAATCTAAACGACAACTTGACAGCAGTCAGCAGCTTTTAGCGGGATCAAGTTACTAGCACCACAAAACGTCATAATTAGTCAATGTGGCTGATATATATTTTTTTTTTTTGATATAACGTTTACCAACTCTTTGTTAATAGTAAATAGTGTGTGTGTCACTGATGGGAATAAACCTAAAGATATCTGCTGTAATTATTAACAGGATAGGATCTTGAATAGACGGAATGATGAAGAAAATGCCTCAATGCTCAGAGACAATGTGACACGAGTTACTGTATATTTGAAATATTTTCCAACTGAGACTTGAAGCAGTGACAAAAACAAACATGTCCCACTAACCACCAATTCACCCATTAATTTAATAAATGTCCACACTCCACATTTATGTGCTGCCTTGTTCGATTGTGGCGTTAACTAGCTGCCACGTGAGCCTGTAGTGTCACCCTGTGGATGTTCTTGATACTACATGAACCCAAAGCATTTGTAGTCACTTGTATTTTAATGGCAGATCTCTCCTACCGCCAAGAGATCTTGTGGTCCTGTCAACACTGCAACATACAACATCAATGCATTCCTTTATATTCCATATAGTCCACTGTTAGAATGTGCGCACAGTGATGAGTCATTCTTCAACACAAAACAATTCACATATATGTTAAGACATAAAAGATATTTTAATATCACAACTTGAGCAAAGTTTTAAATGTCACACATTTGACAACTTGCAGAACAATGTTTATAATGTGTGAACGTGAATGTTTCTGTTGATTTCTCTCAGCAGGTCAGTACGACAGTTCACTATAAAGCAAGTTTTATCTAGCATAGGCTTTTTCCTGACAGGGTCACTTAAGTGCAAAAGTAAAATGAAATCAGATTAAAAATTAATAAATTAAGACCTTATATAGTCCAATTTAAGAGAATGATAAGCGACTTGAGAGCCCTTGTGCATGTATGTAAAATTATATTTAAGACAATTTAATAGGTCTACTAGGTGAAATAATAATAACAACTATTCTCAAAATAACCATAATTCCTAGTCAACTTTTCAGGAAGGTCAGTTAGAGTAAAACTAAAGACACAGATGGCATCAGCAATGTTTTTCTTTAAGGAGGGATTAATGGCCCCTCAGTGATGCAGGTAAGTGGCTGTTGGCAGAACACCTGCTGTGAATATAATTCATTATGCCTGGCTTAATCATGTAAATAGAAACTATACAAAACTTCAGTATTATTAAGATATTTAAGGTTATTACATATCTGTCTTTATAAATTGAATAAACTCTAAGTCTTGGCAAGAGAAGCAGCAAAAAGATGCACAAATTGGTCCTATATATTAAAAAAACAATCCTATGCTGTGTGGTCATCAGATGTCCCTGAAAGAAGCATTAATCTCAGAATCTCTTTAGTGAAGACAGGCCCATAGATGTGGTCAAACTGTGTTTTCTAAAACACTGAATACAAAGAAAGGCCAGAAGAAGAAAAAAACATGTTAAAAAGATGAATGATTAGAAAAATAGGGCAGTGTGGCGAGTTTGACAGCTCTACTTCTTAAAAAACACATTTATACTAAAATTTACACTGAGATTAGCCTGAGCTCCTTCGGGGAATAAATGGTCTAATGTGGTTTCTGAAGAGAAGAAGTATTATCTCTGCCACAGAGGTTACCATTTTGGTCTTGTATGTTTGTTTGTATGCAATGGAATTTAATAATTCCATGGACCACTGAACAACGGTCTAGTTTTTGGTAATAATCTGGACCCATGTGCGGTTTCTGGATTTTAAGAGAAATCTTTTGTTACATCGTGGCATCTAGGAGCATTGTTAGCTTCACCATGAACTGAACATGTGCAGATCTGGATCCAGCTAGACCTTGAAGTGTATTTCTTTTTATTCCATTATTAAAGTAACACATTTATAGGACTGCAAAGCCTTGGAGCCTTTATAAACTCCATTAAAAATACAGATTTGAGCATTACTGCTTAAATCTCTCTCCTGATAAATTGTAAAGAACAGCTTTCCTGATGATGAAGAGAGAGAATAACAACTGTAAATTCCATCTAACTTGTGTAAATGGCCACTAGGAAGTGAAGTGATGGGAGGGAACGCGGCATCTTATAAGAAGCATTAAACTACACTCTCTTCCCCAAGGAGCTGTCAACGGTCATTGATATGGTACCAAAAAGGGTGGAAGACAAGACCGATGTTTGGTAAGAGCATGATATGGCTGAGGTAGGATTAGTCTGTTTGCTTTTAGACAGCTGGCAAGGTATAAACCAAGTTACATACCAAGGGAACAACATTCTTAAATCCATTTCTGTACTGGTAATCTAATTTTAACACACTTCCTAATCGACTCTTAGGAAGGATGAAGATGTTCATTTAAAAAGTCTCTCAAGAGTACCAGTACAGGAAGAGATCACTTCAGCCTCTCAAATAACAATTTAAAATACAAATCTGGAGGACATGATTAAACCAGGTGACGTACTCTCCTTTTATGAACATAAAAACTTGTAGCTGCATCTCACTGATTGCACCCAGAGTAGAAATGTACTCTTTCAGTGCCCTAGCACCAGTGGTTGGCACACCTTAAAACCTCAGATGTATAGAATAAACAGAAACTGAACTTGAAACTTAATAGAGAAGGCCGTCCAAATGATGGCAGGTTAGCTGGAAAAGTGACTTATAGCAAAGATCAACCTGTCAGCCACAGGCAGAGATGTTATCAGAGTCTCATTGGCGGCTGATGGTGATAGTCTCACCCACTTCAACGACCATTGGATTGAAGTACTTTCTTTAATGTGCACAGCCCTGTCTACCGCTGTCCAGTTATGTTGCTGCCTCCGGGATTTATGACGATGGAATCCAGTAAAGGACGGAGAGCCTGGCCGAAAGGCCTAAAGAGGAAACACAGCAGATCGTACGGTTACACTGAAATCAAAGAGCCTAAAGAAAGTCTGAACAAATGATGGTATGTGAGCAGAGTGAAGGGAAAGGGGAAAAAACTAAACAAATTAAGCACAACTTAACAATCAGCCTTTCAACTGAGGCGAAGACAGAAAGAGACAAATAACTGACTGAAGTCACAGTGTCACAAAAACTAAAAATGAATGTTACTTTAATACTGTTTGTAATATTAATATTTTATAAATGATGCGATGCACAGTGATGCAATATTGTCTATTCAGGGAGGTATGAGTGAAACTGAACAAAGGAAAAATCCTCCATCACATCTATGCACACATCAGTCTGGGATGTCCAATATACCTAAACCTGAGGTGTATTGGACATTGGACATATTTGGGGTGAAGTGATGCAATTTACTATTTTCCAATACCTACTTTTTTTCAACTTGCGTCTACTACTTTAACTTTAGTTGGTGCATGTAACATTTCCTTGGCTGCACCCCCTCTACTTGGAAGTTAATATATCTTTAAGACTTTGTCCCTCCATCTCTTCTATAATCGATTTCTCTCTGTAAAATCGCGGAACATTGGTGCAAAATGAGTCACACAAACAAACCCCTTCTATTTCCAAGCAATCACCTCTGAGGGACTCACACCAGTATATTTTGCAGATGTAGCTTGGCTTCAATTTAGTTTTGTATCAAACAGCTATACTGTTTTTTTAAGAAATTAAATATATATTTTGAATTCATAATGTTTAGTACTGTGACAACATAAGCTGAGATAACTTAATTACAAATACAAAGAGGAAAAATAAGAAGAGTTCTGGTGACATAAGAACAGCTGTATGACACTTATTAAACTGAGTTGACTCACGTGGACAGCACTTCAGAAGGAAGGTCCGTAATGTACGATGGGATCTTTTTGCCTGTGAGGAACTGAGCCACCTCATTGCTGAAAGCATTGCAGTTGTGCTCAAACAGGTTGTACTTGTCACCTCTGTGAAGAGAGGAGACGGTGACATCATTCACAGAAAAGACAGAGAGGTCAGACAGGGTGGAGAAGGGCAGGTGAGTAGCAGGAAAAGACAAGATAAGAAACACTTCAGACAGAACTGACAATTTCCTTTTTTGGTTCCTTTCTTCCCTCACTGCATCTCTTATAGACATTTTAGATAAATTGAAAATTCACTTTGGCCCATAACTACCAGGCGATCATATCTTGTAGTGCGTGGGTTATGCTTTCGTAAAGTTAGCAGAGAAGCAATGCATTTGCACAATTATGGGTTATTTATTTTTATTTTTTCACTTGTTAATTGCTTATCTATGTTTATTCTCATAACGTGTTGAAAGACTTTCTGAAATAAAGCATTTAAGACATGTTTATCACTTATCAAAGTCCTTTAGTGCCTCAGAGACTCCGACCCACCCTGACCTCCAGGACGTATGTGGCGAGTCTGAGCCTTTACATACCTGTATGTGGACTCTCCCAGTGAAGTCAGGTACACCATAAAGATCTCTTCAGGCACCTCAGTGGAGCCCAGGTCCACTACAAAGTCAGGCTCACCCAAGGAGCTCCCACCCTTGGATACAACACACATACACACCTCAGTGGATGCCTTGTTGAAAACACTTCCTTCACAAGTATTTGCATGTCCCTGTACAGTACTAAAAGTGGCAAAGGTATTGTGGAAAGGATGATTCTTACGGGTGAACAATGGTTGATGCCTTCTCCTACAAAGTAGAACTCCTTTCCATGGACCACAACAGCAGTGTGCCTATAAGACACCAAAACACCTTATTCTGATAAAACCCGGACAATGAAAGTAGATCACCACAGTTAGCAGCATATTTGGTGAGAAGACTTCTATAAAACAAGCTGCACTCACCATATCCCATCAAGCTGTTTCCCTGAGATGAAAAAGAAATGCTGAATTATATAAGAATGAACGTATTCCAATCTTATTTACTGATCAACTACCTTATCAAATCAGCAGGAAATAAATAAAGTCATAGCTCAGGCCTGAGGAGCATCTCTGCGCCCGAGAAGCCAACCAAGGCGTAACCTAGCTGGACAGAAACTTACCTAGCATGAGGAGACTCATCTGGCGGGCCATGCCTCTGGACATGTCGTAAACGTACAGTTTCACTGGGTGAGCGCCACTATGGTCCATGGTGACACAAAAGGGACTTCTTCAAAATGACAGCAGCTAGCCTAGCACAAAGTTTGCTGACTCACATCCACCAAGAGCTGGCCGGCTAGGACACCGGTAACGTTAGCTAGTAGCAAGCAAAACTTTAATAAAAGTTGACCGTGGAGCTCTTACGGATATAAGCATATGCCACAGGCTATTTAAAATGAAAAGTAATAAAGTGACAAATATTTAAATATCCTAGAGACAGTTGCCGGAGTGCTAACAGCTGGTGCTGTGACACTGTCTCACTGTAAACAACAACAAAACTTTCAGAAAAGTGCTTTGGCATGAAGAGGACACTCTTTTCCGGTGTCGTGCGTCGTTGTAAATAAATCCCGCCTCCTTCACTAGGATTGGCCAGTATTTTAGATTGGCAGACACGTGACCAATAGACGAGCTGCTCTATACGCTTTTCAGCGTGCACGTTCACGTACCTGAGCGCGCCAGCCATTGAAACTAGTCTGGACTTGTGTGCTTGTGGGCAGAAAGTGGCAGAGCACGGCAAGTGGCTGAATGATCTTATAGTGACTTAATATTGCTTCAGGTTATTGTTGTAATGCATTTAGTCCATATAGTTTGTGTGCATCATTAGAAAGATCCATTGGTCAACTGGGTGACCCCAAAATACCGAACAGTGGCTAATTACAAGCTAAGCTAGCTAGCTAACGTAAACGTTGTCTGGGTAAAGTTAAAGTTGAAACTTCAGTTAACGTTAGTTAAACATAAATAATATCTTAATTAAACAGTATTAATATTTGTGAATTGCTTTGTCCTTTGCACAGTTATTGTTGTCTGATTAGCCTAGCACCACACTTTTATTTGCGTAGGTAACGTTAGTTACGTCTTTTGTGAAAGTTGAAGACTGCACAGCCTGTTTTAAACAGTTTATAAGCTCCGATTGTGAGCAGGGCAATTTAACGTTAGACATGATCTAACATCACTCAAAAATTTAACTCAGTGCTTTGTGTATGACTACTCCTTATGCAGGTCTGCCCCCTGCCTGGTCCTGAACGGCTGAATCCTTTGACAGAGCCAAAGCTGTACAAATGGCGGAGTGGAAATCCTACTACCAGAATGAAGAGGAGGAGGAAGAGCAAGAGGATGGAGAGCAGTCTGGAGGTTAGATGAAAGCCTCCCCATTACATCACCTGAAGAGCAAATAAATAAATGTGATTTGTTCATTAATCCTTTCTATACTGTTTTCTCCACATTATTATATTCACTTTCATCAGTTAAGGATCTTTGACTTGATCACACTTTATAATGACCTGCAGTTTAGTGCTATAAGCTGCAGTTATTAACGTGTAATTTAACACGAGTTTAAATATGTTATCAGAGAACATTTAAGACCAAGTCATAAGACATTGTCTAAACCCTAAAAAGCTACACAACAAAAAATCAGGCTCTCTGTCTGTCAGGTCATTACAAAGTCACAGGCAGAGACAGTTTGGTCTTCTTGGTTGATGCCTCCAAGGAAATGTTCATCAAAGGAGAAGATGGACAGCCCTCTAACTTCGACACAACCATGCAGGTAAGATGGGCATCTTAGTGTCTTTTGCTTTGTCTTAGTTGTGTATTAATTCTTTTGTTTGTCTACTAAACATCCCTGTAATGGAAATGGAGGTTGTAACTTGGATGCGCTTGGGAACTGCAAGAAATGTGCTGGAATTATCTCAAACATTATGTGTAGTTTGAGACAGCAAAGTTTATGAAAGGCATTTTGCAGCTTAAATAATACTTCGCACTAAAGTCTTAAAGAGGTGGTATTATGAATTTTTTGGCTTTTCCCCTCTCCTTTATTGAGTTATATATCTTTTTTTGAAAAAGCCCAAAGTCCACCCCAAAGGGAGTTCCCATCTCCCACAGAAAGCTCTGCTCTGAACTGCCTGAAAACAGCTTGTTTGTAGTCCAGCCTTTACTTCCCTTTCTTGTGACGTCACAATGAAAATACGTGTCAAAATGCTCACTGAGCGACACGCCCTCAAAAACACCGGTGGAAAAACACTGAGCTGCAGCACACCTCTCCTCTCCCTTCCAAACACTAACTACCCTCCAAGCAGTCAATGACATAAAGTTGTTATTGTGATGTAGAGACGGAGCTCAGTTAAAACTTTATGGATGAAAGATACATTTGTTACAGATTAATAACTCACCACTCTGAAACTCTTGCTCCAGTCCATATTGCCAAGCTGGTCGGCAACATGTAGCCTACAGCTGAATAGAAGCTGTTTACCGTCTTTTCGCTGACCTTTCTCTGCTTCTGATTGGCTATTACCGGCCTTTCGCTGACCTGCCCTTCTCTGCTTCTGATTGGCCAGTAGTCCTTAACTAAGAACTGCGCATGTGCAACTCCTAACAAAGATCTTGTAGAGACAAGATGTATCACTCCAGAGCTAAAAAGAAGCGTTCAACACAGGGTGAAAAGAGGAGCTGCAGCAATGTGCAGTATAAGAAAAAATATGGTGTTTTTTGACAATTAAACTATGTAAACCTGTTCTGGTACAACCCCAGAATAGGATTTTGAACATGAAATTGAGCATAATACCACCTTTTTAAAGTTATTTGAAGCAAAAGAGACATGAGAATACCTTTTGTCTATTAATAGTATCTCTGTCCTGTCCTTGTAGGTCGTGCGCAGTGTGTACACCAGTAAGATCATTCGCAGTCACAGGGACCTGATGGCTTTGGTTTTCTATGGCACGGAGCAGAGCAAAAACCCCAGGAACTCATTCAAGCATGTCTACGTGTACCACGATCTTGATGAGCCCGGTAACACGCTGCCCTTTCAAACTAACACATGATCACATGCCACCTGTAATGTTGTAGTTTTGCTGCAAGCACAAATGTGGCCACAATTCTTGTGTACAGACTTCATCCCTCAAATGTATTAAGATAAAACATATTTAACTTTGTAATTTAGCTATTAAAAGCTTTTTTCAATAAAACATAAGAGCAATTAAAGAAAATACCAATGCAAGTTGTAAGAACTATAAGAAATTTCTCTTAAATCAGGTACTTGGTATTTGGATCAGATTTTGACTCCTCCTTCATTAGAATCTGAGTAGCTGTTCTTTCTGAATTGTGAAACATATCCAACTTGTTTCTTCCCACAGGGGCAAAGCGAGTACAGGAAGTGGACGCTCTGCGTGGGGAAAAAGGTGCACAGCTGGCGGCAGAGACAATGGGCAGCGGGGATGTGTCATTCGGCGACGCCCTGTGGTGCTGCGCTAACCTCTACAGTGACATCAAGCTACGCCTCTCACACAAGCGGCTTATGATCTTCACCTGCAGGGACGATCCACACGGGGGCGACACTGTGAAAGACCGACAGGCTCGCACCAAGGCCAGTGACCTCAAAGAGACTGGTATGACTGATGCAAAGGCTGCTCTTCTTTCATGAAAATCCGTAATACTGTTTTGGAGTGAAGCTAAACGCTGCTCTTGGAAGCTTCACTGTTTGCATGCAACTTTCAGTAGACAGAAGAGTAAGCTATACGCAGAAGCATTTATGTCCCCCCTCTCTCAGGTGTCATCATTGATTTAATGCATCTGATGAAACCGGGCGGCTTCGATGTCTCGTCCTTCTTTCGTGACATTGTAAGTCCACCTGAGGACGAGAGCGAGTTGGGGCTGCAGCTCGAGCCTTGTGACAAACTGGAGGACCTCCAGAAGAGGGTGCGGGCCAAGGAGCAGAAGAAGAGAACCATGGCCAGGTAGAGATAAGTGAGGCATGTCCATTTCCAGACAGATAAAAGTTATTCTTACTGTCTTGCTTGCTGCTTTTTAGTAACTCCCTTTTGCCTTTTTTACTTATTTACTCTGTGTTTTGCTAAACTTTGTGTCTTTTCAATCACTTAACTCCTCCTCTTTCTCTCTTCACACTACCCTGTCCTCTCTGCCATCTTTAGGTTAAACCTGTGTCTTGGTGAGGGCATAAATATAGCTGTGGGAATTTATGCAACTGCTGTGACAGCTCGGAAACCAGGTGCCATCAGACTTTACAGGGAAACCAACGAGCCAGTCCGCAGCAAAACCCGCACCTTCCACACCCAGACTGGCAGCCTGCTGTTGCCCAGTGAGATAAAGAAAGCCCAGGTCAGAGCAGACTTAATGTATGCTAATTCTGGTTTGATTGTTTCATAAAAGTGTGTTTTTGTCTTACACTGTAAGTAAGGTTTTATAATAACTAACCGGTAATGCATCCTGAATTATGGTCTATTACCCACCAGAATGGCATGATGACTATGGACTAACTGACCAGAAAAATGTATCAGCTATAGCAAACTGTACCTGCATTTAGTTGATGACGGACATACATCTCAGTGGTTATCAGTGATTTAATTCAGTGGTTTTGTTGGTTCTCTGATTTCTCGTCTGCTGTAGACATATGGCAAGAAACAGATCGTGATGGAGAGGGACGAGGTGGACGCCATCAAGAAGTTTGACGACCCTGGACTTTTTCTGATCGGATTTAAACCTATGGAGAAGCTCAAACTTCACCACCACATCCGACCTGCTGTCTTCCTCTATCCCGAGGAGGACGAGGTGAAAGGTAGCACAGTTTGTCCGTCTGCGCCTGATCGACTTGAAAACTGACAGGAAGACATATTAAATTTCACATTATTTTCCAAAGAGTGTGAGGTGAGGGTGTGTGCTAATAGACCAAAAGATTGATCGACAGTGAACACACATTTTAGTTGTAGCCTTTGTGATAATTACTCAAAAACCATTACTGGCTTTCCCCAGATCAATCACAGTTCATATGAAACATCCCAGTAGGTCATCTCTGTTGGCAGAGCTGTAATATGTTCTGTGTTTTCCTCCTCAGGCAGCGCATGTCTGTTGTCTGCCCTGTTGACCAAGTGTAGCGAGAGGAACGTATTCGCTCTTTGCCGTTGCATCTCTCGCCGAAACTACCCGCCTCGATTTGTTGCCCTTGTGCCTCAGAAAGAGGAGGTCGACGAGGGGAAAGTACAGATTACTCCACCAGGTAATACACTGCTGGGTTCAGCAGGAGTTTTACTGGGTTTAATTATTTCAAAGAGTCCCAAACTTAACAGGCCAACAACCACTAGTTTGTTTTTTAATTTCTACCACTGTGTTTTGCTTTTCTAGCATTTGCAAAAAGCTGTTTAGTTAACAATGAGATAGGCAACTGTTTTATCATCTAAGTTAGTGTAGTGTACTGAAGCTTTATGGCATCGTGTCATTTCTGTTGCCTGTGTCAGGTTTCAATGTCATCTACCTGCCATATGCTGACGACATACGCACTCTGGATCCCCCCCGGTGCTCCACGGCTTCACAAATTCAGGTGGACAAGATGAAAGAGATTGTCTCCAAGCTGCGCTTCAAGTACAGGTAGTTTCACGTGTTCGGCACGTAAAAGATCTTAGTTTAGAGGGTTTCTTAAAAACAGTTCAGTTGAAATGAACTAGAGCGCTTTAATAAATTCTGTAATCCTTGCAAAACACTGGGGGACATAACATTTAACAAAATTTAACAAAAACTAGAGTAATTTATAGCATGACACTTTGTGGTGACAGATAGCAAGTGGGATCTCTGCTCATAAGAAAGTTATTCAATTGGTTTCTTTCTGTAACGTGTTTTACATTCTTTGTAATGTAATGCAGGAGTGACGCTTTTGAGAATCCAGTCATCCAGCAGCATTACAGGAACCTAGAGGCACTGGCTCTGGATATGGTGGCTCCAGAGGACGTAGAGGACCTCATCAGTAAGATGCAGACAGACAAACAGATCCTAGTTCCTCTCATGGCTGCTACTACTACTTGCTGTTTCTTCACCCTTTTTGTACCTGTCTGTCTCTCTTTTTGTGTGTCTCAGTGCCAAAGATAGACCAGATTGATCGCCGTCTGGGTCCTTTAGTTGAGGAGTTTAAAGATCTGGTCTACCCTGCCAATTACAACCCTGAGAGCAAACCAGCTGCCAAACGCAAAACAGGTTAAAGCTGAATTTAAAACAACAAATAAGCAAAGTGGCTTTTTACTGTATCTTTGTTGTTTTGGCTTGTTTGTAACATAAGTTTGAATTGTTCTTCCCCAACGCACAGTATCTGCAGGGATTTGATCGCGTAACTGATCAGTACTGATGACTTCTAAATACATCACTGGCTGCTGTGTTCATTTTGTGGTGGTACTACAGTAACAATCCAATTATTCTTTTGACTGGATGTTTTCTCCATGCATGAACTTTCAGCTGATACCGGAGGCGGAGCTGAGAAGAAGCCTAAAGTTGAGGTGCCAGAAGACGAGCTGAGGGCCCACGTGCAGAACGGCACCCTGGGAAAGCTGACCGTGCCCGTATTGAAGGAGGCCTGTAAGCAATTTGGAGTTCAGACCACTGGGACCAAGAAGCAGGAGCTGATAGATGCTCTGACAGCCCGGCTGGGCCCATGAGGAGTTAAATGTGCAACTCCCTGTGCCTTCATGAGCTGGCAAACTTGTCCAGATCAGTGTGTCTGTCTAAAAATGTTCTCAGGCGCTTGGCACAAATCAAGTTCTAAAAAGTTTGCAATCCATTTTAAAAGCAGGTAATGGTTTTACATTTACTGTGTGGCCTGTGAATCTTTGGGCAGACCGGGACACTGTGTTCAATGTTCAGTGAAAAGGTTAAACCTGTTGCTCAGTGCAAATGTCTGCAAGTAGACTATCACTCCAACATTACATGAATAATGTTTGTATGTTAAAAAAAAACAAGTCATTTTCTTGTGATCAAGAAAACTCAAACTGGTTGATGTGGGTTATGAAAATGTCCTGTATACATTGGAATACAGTCACATACTCAAAACTATATTGTAAGACTTGTTAATAATCTTGATTTCCATTAATAAAGAATTTTACAACCCTGCATATGGTTGGTAGTTTTATTTTAATTACTGCATTAGTCAGCATACTGTACATTTTAAGCAGCATATCCAGTTCTTCTTGTAGCAAGAGAAAAGGTGTGCCCTTCCTAAGCAAGACTGCAGCATTATCTGCATACTTGGACCTTCTTACTGCATTGTTTTTCCACACAGTACAATAAAGTAGGCACACTGTTGCTGAGGGCAGGCCGGCACAGGCAAAGGTTTCAGTAGCAGGAAGACAGGAACACACAACTTTGACCTCATGTGAGTTGCATCAGGTTTTGACTGGAAGTAGATGGCATTCCTGTGGGAGGATTATTTGACAACACACGAGGTATTGGAGCTTTAGCAACACTTTGCGATTGTTATGGGTTTAAACAGACAAACCAGTTAATGTTATTTAAAGTTTTCTGTTTTTGTTATCCTGTCTTGAAACCTTGCTACATGTTAACTGCTTGATTATGGAGCGATTATGGAGCTTTTCCTAGGTCTGAACTGACTGACATGCTGTGAAAATTATACCTACGCGTGTTACTTTTGTTGTAATAAGAGATTTAATCGTGAAATTATTTGTGGTTTTAGGGAGTTGTTTGTATAATGACATCTACTTTGCAAAACATTTGTCAAACCTGTCTGTTGTAACGTTTAGGGCTTTTATATTGACATTTCTGAGCGGAAGTGGTCTCGCGAATTTTCGCAACCTTGACAGTAGGTGAAGTTCCGTCAACTGCAGCGAAATGGAGTGTCAATGTGAGAAGGAGGATGCCATTACAGGTAAGATGGACTTATAAAAACTCATCAAATATACATTTAAAGACATAAAAATGTATTCACTACTTTATCGGTATTGTATTTTTGTCATTTTAACTTCCATAGTATGACAATACAATTACAATTTTGACTTAATGAGATGTTAATTACTGGCTTAGTGGGTTTTATATTATAATATTGTGTCTTCATGGTTACAAAAAACATGTCATTAGATATGTAAAATGTTCAGTGTGGACTGAGGCGTCCATAGTCTACAACGTGAATTAGCGGCAACATCTTTTCAACTTCCCGGTTAGTCTTTCAAAATAAAAATCAGAACTCAACTTTCACATTCTGACAATTTGAGAAAATTAACAAAAGATGAAAACACTTTATGTTATATATTATATATAAATTATATATTATACTATTAACCAAAGTGTTTTATGCATTTTTATGTAATAAATGATTTGAAACACATTTCTAAGCAGTAGCTCTGTTAATTGCCACATTTAAAACTGTGCTATAGTTTTCTGCAATGTAAAAACAATGGAATGAAAGAGACTGTGATGTCAGCCTTTACATATAAAGATTAATAAGAGAGTTTTTACTTTGAATGTAAATGTTGAAATGTCTACACACACACATACACATAACACACACACACACATACACATAACATACACGCACACACACACTCACACACACACACACACACACACACAAAAGCCCTGCATTAAACAACAGGGGTGTTCTGGGATTTAGAGTATTTCACATTTGGGTCAAAGGTAAACCCCATGATAAGTTGTGTACAACATTGCAATAGTAATATCATGCTTTCCTCCCTTTCTTTTCTGTTTAGACTGGTGGCAGAACAGCAACAGCATCCAGATGGGAGCTTTCACTGTAGTGGGGTATCTTCTCTACAGATTCTCACAGAGTCAGTCGCTCGCCAACACACAATTTCACATTCATTTGGAAAAAGTTTTCCTGACATATATGCCATATTGTTTCTCTGATTGATTGACTTAAACTAGAAAGCACAGAAAATGCACATTAAATTTATCATATCATTATCATTTATCAGATTTATCATAAGAGGCTTTGATGAGAATAGACATCCCTGATGATATTATCAGGGGTTTAGCCAGGAATAACAGGTCGTATTACAAACCTTAACCCTAACCTCCCTCCATTTGTAGTGACAAATAAAGTCCAAAACCAACAATGAATTAATCCTGCTAACATGTACTGCCACATGCCAGATTCTTTTGTGCCACAGTGCCAAACTGTGAAACATGAGAGAGCCACACCATGATAATGAATGTGAAGTTTATACAGAGTTAATCCCACATACCACATTCTGCTGCACCAAATGTATATCTATGTATATGTATGTCTCTAATCAGCAGATTCACCTTCAAACTAATTTAATTAGAAGAGCTGTTTCCATCAGCCACTCACATTCACATTTACAGCATTCAACTGATTCAATTTAGGATATAACCATACTACATTTATGTTTTACAAAATAACAAAGTTTTATTATTATCTTTTTTGACTCCTCCTGTTGTACTGATAGTAGTCTGTTATCCCTTCAGCACTCCCAGCTTTGATCCGATGGCCAATTCGTCTGTTCTGCACTCTAACTGGTGAGTTTAGTAAGAGTGAGATATGAGAGGTCAAAGGTCACTTTATGCCCCCCCCCACAACCTTATTTTAACTGACAGCACACAAAACTACCATTGTCATCAGTACTAAAATAAATAAACATTAATGTGTGTTGTTGTTTCTGCCTCAGGTCTGTCAACTCTTTGGAGCTGGGTGAGCCGCCTAGTGGGAACCCTTCGAGGTGCAAAATATACATACCTCAGTCCTTTCTGACCCAAAGAAATAAAACAAAACATGTTTCACAAGTGACCTGTTAATGGAAAAAAAAGTGACATGCTAACTGTTCTATTGATGTCTTCCGTCTCAGTAATCCAGAGCCTGTTTAAGTGGATGTCTCGACTTTGGCGGGTTATCATAGGTGAGTGCTGCCTGCATGTGTGTTGTTGTTTACTCCTCACTGTGTGCTTCAAATTGACTTTTTAAGTGACTGTAAACAGGTCAGGAGAACTTACAATTTGAGTGGGTATGTTTGAGTAGGAAGCAAGTGACTCAATTCAGCAGAAACACGACAGCAATTTAGTATCTGAAGGGAGTGGCGCCGTTTTAGTAATAGATCTATATAATAATTATAGGTGTCTATGAAGATTCTCAGTCATCCAGGTCATAGTTATCCAACGAAAGTTAAAATCAAGGGCAACTGGACTTGGTTGAAGATACTGGAAGACGTTTCGTCCCTCATCCAAAGGACTTCTTCAGTTCAAAGGACTTCTTCAGTTCTGAAGAAGTCCTTTGGATGAGGGACGAAACGTCTTCCAGTATCTTCAACCAAGTCCAGTTGCCCTTGATTTTTAACCTTCGTTGGATAATAATTATAGGTGTCTAATTAACAACTGACTTACAATCTGCTCTGCCATTAGGATTTTCCTCCAAGTTCAAGTGGCTAGTTGCTGTCATCAAAGCAATCACAGGTTAAGTTAAACTTCCTTCAATTTTATTTATAAATTATTTATATTACATTTTATGGGGTTTCTGCTTTTTCTTGTTTTTCCTGTCAAATGGAAGATGTTTAAAACAGAAAATGCACTCACTCAACCTCAGTTAGGTGTGGGCTGAGAACCACAGCTTATTTGTAAAGCACTTTATTATTTGTCTAATAAAAACGTGTCACCTCTGCAGGGTCAGAGATTGATCCGACCGACAGCCACAACAAACCAGGCCTGAGGTTGATCCTCCTGGGCCCCACTGGTGGAGGACGGACCTCTCTGGCAGATACTTTGTTGGGCGATAGTGAGACAAAGGCGCCCATGGGTCCCCTAATGGAGAGCACCAGGAGAAGGACTGTAATAGAGGGTAGAGAGGTTAGAGTGATCGACACACCAGATCTTTTGGGGCCGTCATTGGAGAACAACAAGAGAGCCAGGGAAGCTATGAGGAGCCTTCAGCTGGCCAGCCCTGGACCACACGCCTTCCTGCTGGTGATCCAAGCTCCGGGCTCCAGCATGGGTATCAACCAGGATGCGGCTCAGGCGATCAGAGTCACCCTTGGACTGTTTGGAGACGAGGCGGTGGGGTACATCATCCCAGTGCTCACTCATGCAGACCGTCTGGGGCAAATGCATACTGTAGATGAGCTGCTGGATGTGGACAATGGGGGTCTGAGAAAAGCTCTGTCTCTATGCGAGCAGAGGCCAGAGCTTGTGGACAACAGGCCAGACTGCCCCCTGGAGGCTCAGAGTGTGATCCTCAGGCAGCTGGTAGGGCGTGTGGTGGAGATGAAGACACTAAGGGGGCATTTTGTCCACGAGCTGCAGAGGAGGGAGGACTGCATGAGGGAGGAGCTGCTAGCTGACATGGCTTCTGCACTGGCTAGAAAACTGGGACGCATGTAAATAAAAGAGGGAGATGGCGAGATGGTGTTGTTGGTGGGTGTGTGACAGAGTTGTTGGGGTAGTGAAAAAATAAGGAGACAACATTCATTTAAGTGTTGAAAATGCAATTTCGAGTTTTGGGTGCCAGCATGATTCTTTGCCTGAGGTATTTTTGTCACTCTGCTGGTTTACCACTGTCCAAATGAATTTACTACCACTGGCCGCCTTGTGGTTTTCAACATGCCACAGATACTTTTGGTTAGATATCGTGCTCACACATTCTTAATTTTCCCATTCTGTTGCAGTTCGCTGTTTATTCCTTTGTATGTATTGTATTGTATTGTATTTGTATTACTCTGCTCCAGTGCTTAGCCCTCCCCTATCTTTCATAATTTATAAGAGACATCAAACTTTAAAGATTATCAGGGGAAATAAACTCAAGTCATACAGGGACCAGAGTTCAGTAGTGCTGCTCAATGTACTCTTTGTTGCCTCCAGAAGCCTCTGAAACAGCATTTAAACCAAAATAAAATATATAAATATGAAAACGCTCAAATTTAACTGCAGGTTTTAGAGATTGTATTTATGTAGCTGTCATAAGTCTTCATCATATAACAGATGACAAGTTATATAAAATATGATAATATCAATAAATTCATATGTCTCTTTAATTGTGAAATATTAATATCTCTGTTTTGAAAGTGTATGTCTCAGTGTAGTGCTGTGTAAACCCACTTTAAGTGTCTAACTTTTTACTTCCCACATTTTCAGATCGACAAATGTCAATAACCTCAAACACAAAAGGCAGTAAAGCAGAGTGGCCCTGTGATTAGAGAGAACATTCAACTAAACAGTACAGACATTCAACAGACCAATCAGGTTCCAGGGCCGACTAACGGTGGTCCTAAAAACTTTTAAGTTTTAATTGAATTGCCAAATTCTGTTACACTTGAATTAAGACATGTTCTTTATATTGGGTTGAACTGAATGGTCACTCATAGTATTAAACCCACTAAGAATGAATACAAAATTCTGCAGCTATATATTTTTGTAGCTTAATAAAGTGAATAATATTTGTCACATGGCCCAAAATGATACAAGAAAGAGATAGAGTGTCTTTGTGTCTGCTGGATGTGTATTGTTTGCTAACATTTGGCTATAACAACTTGTTTGGCTCAGGGCTGTGTTGGTCTTGCCCCTAGTGGTCAAAGATAGCTAAATGGAGCTTTGAAGTCAAGATGATTTGGTAATTGGTGGTAATTGCAAGAGTGTTTTGCATTTGCATTTTGAGTTAACAGTTTATCCAGACAAGCTGTGACCTGAGGTGATTCATTGTGTTACATTGTTTCAAGAAAGGTGACTACAGAAGACCATCAACAATGCCATCATTACGTTAAGTATATCCTGGAAGGAGTCCAGTACATGAAGCCATTGTTTCCTGTGAATCCCTTGTGAGTAGTACACTATTTCAATCCTGGACAAGAAATGCAGACTCCACCAGTCACAACGAAAACTACTATATGAAGACACAGTGAAAGAATGCAAATACATTCATTATAGCATGTTGCTCATTTATATCCAGCAGACATAGTAAATGGCATTCATTTGGAGACCTGTCACTGGCCACCTGATGAATTAAGTCCTATATTCCCTCTCCTTTAAGTACTGTTCCTGAAACTGAAAGTATCTGTTCTGTTAAACATTCACCAGCTAAGAGAGGGGGGTAGTTATTTGTGGGTTCCTCACTTCAAAACACAGGTTATAACTTTAAATATTCAGCACTCAAAAAAGCGAAGTTAATTTGATCATGTTAAAACAATTACACCAGGCCTAAAATGCAGGTATTTTTAATTACTTGGTGTTCATTACACAGCAGTTCTGTTATTTATTTATGCATTTAAACATACGCACTCAGAGTAAAGTGGGAAATATAATATATGGTTTCGCACTCTCAGGGGAGGGACTGCTCCAATGTCTACTGACGCAGGCGGTCACAGCAATATGGAGCCAGGGTGACGCTACTGCGCATGTCCGCGTCTACACGGACGGAGAGAGACAGAGAGAGCGACAGAGAGGAGGTAAACCAGGGAAAAATTTGGCAAAGACAAAGGACTGAACGGACTTTAGGAAAATAGGAGAGAGTCGGTTGAGTTTTTTAGACCGGTTTATGACAGTCCAGCCGTGACACCACCGACAGGAAGCGGCCAGGTACGTGGTCGGTGAGAGAAAATGAAGTTATAAGACGTAATGTTAAAGGAAGTGCTGTGGTTGTGTTTGATGTAGTCACGTAGAGCAGCCAGGGGATTAACGCCAGATATCTGCTACTATCACGGATTAATTGCATCTGTACATGTATGGTTTCAAAGTATAACAGCTGTTAACCCTCCTTAATGGACTGTGTGCTCTCTAACGTGTGTGTCTTGTTTTGTACGGGGCTGTTGTCATATTTTGCTAGCTTACTGAACAGCCTGCTTCCTCTATGCTGTCCAAGCTGCTGGAAATGTTTACCTTCTTCTCATTTTTGGGGTCCGCTGACCAAGTGGTGATTGTGGCAGTTCATACTTTTGTCTCAGCTAGATATCACCATCAGCATGGCTTTAAAGTGTTGTGGAAGGTTGTTTGGCTGCTGTTCAGATTAAGTAAGCAGTTTTAAGATGTCATTTTGGCTTCTGCTGACGTGTTTGTGACCATATTTGTTATTTTAAATTAGCTTTTATTTGTGTCTGTCTTTCAGGTGTTTTCCCATCGCTGCTCAGCATCAAATCTCTGTTCCAGTGGAAGTGACGCTTCATGGTCAGCGGCCTGGCGCAATGGAAAGAACTGCAAAGCTATAGGCTTGATGACTGGATGGAAAGATCTGTCAACACACTCACAGAAGATGGAGGAAGTGGAAACACACAGAGAGCAGCGGCAGTTTGATTGACGACACCACTGTGGTGTTGGAGGAATAACCAAAAACATCTGGGAGCATCTGGAGTATCTTTGTTTGCGATCCCATCTTGAGTTTTCACCTCCTCCCTCCGTCTGACCTTACTTCAGGTCTTCCCTTTCGAGAGTCTCCATACACAAAGACACACCAGCGCCTCTCTTCCAAGCGGCTGAGAGGTTGCTATAACAATGGCTGTGATGATGCTGATGTAGCGTCCTCAAGGTAGTAGTTGTGGAGGTAGTGGTGGAGCTGGAGGAGGTGGTGCTGGCGGCGGCAGCGGTGGTGGTGGTGGTGAATGCACAGGGATGGGAAGCGCTCCGTATCCAGCCGCTGAGTGGAAGGGGAAGGGGCGAGGCGGCCTGCAAGAGCTGGGCTGCATGCGCTGGAAGGTCAGCAAGCCGAAAGGAGGGGAGGCGGTGGTGGTGGGAGCGGAGGAGAGGAGGTGCAGGGATCCCACAGACTCTCAGCAGCAGCAACAGCAGGATCTCTCATCCTCCTCTTCCTCCCTCACCCCCCCACTGCCTCCTCAACCCCCTCTGACACCCCCAGCTATTTATCATGAAAAGCAGCGGAGGGAGCTGTGCGCCCTGCACGCGCTCAATAACGTCTTCCAGGACGGGACTGCCTTCAGTAGGGACACCTTGCAGGAGATATACCAGAGGTGGGGAAACTGGTATATCAATCTATATCGATTTTTAGCCAGTGTACCTGAAATGTTAATGTCTCTTATCAACTTGTTGCAGGCTTTCTCCCAGCACTCTGGTGACACCTCACAAGAAGAGCATGCTGGGAAATGGGAACTATGATGTAAATGTCATTATGGCAGCCTTGCAGACCCGAGGGTTTGAGGCAGTTTGGTGGGATAAAAGAAGGTATGTAGGGCTTTTGCTGAAAACGTCCATTTCTGTTGTCCTTATTTTTGCACTAGAAAATGTAAGTTTTTATTCATTTTTAGATTTCTTTTCACCTCTGTTCTCCCCTGTTCACATCAATTGCCTACCTGTCTTGTTTCTTTGTTACTTTCTTATCTTCCATGAATACACATGGCAGCAGGAAATTTTGATTAGCTGTGACATCTGCAGCATAGGGGCATCCACTTTTATCCTACAGTGCAAACATAAGGTAAATGTTGTCAAGAGGCTCCCTGTGTCTTCATCTGCACCCCAGCCACCTAATCAACAGGGACTTGAATGTTTTCTTTGATTAGACAGCAGTTCCATCAGTTGACAAAGTCTACGAGACAGTTTTATCTGCATTCCTGCTTGCCTCAATAACAGTCTTACATGACTGTTGACAACAACAGCAGCCACAGACTTGCTTTTATCAGTAGAGCGTTAATGTTATCAGAACAGCCATATTCCTGTTTCTCTGTCTTGGCAAAAACAGGAACAAAATCATAGCTACTTGTAATCTAAAAACGACACTGCTCCTCTCTGCTACTGATTGATACACAGTTGGGATTCAACCTATAGCGTGTGATTAAGCTATTACATTTTTGTCATTGTAAATATTCCGTAGTGATATGTTCTTCTATGCAATGTACTGTACATTTCGTGTAATAATTTAAAGAGGAAAAATGATTTGTTTGTAATGTAGCAATGACGTGGGACTGTTTTTATAACTTTTCCTGTTGGTGCATTCAAGTGCTTGTGGGGAAACTCTGACATCCAAACAGCATCCTTTGTTAATGCATCAACTACTTGCAGTGATCGATCAACTCCTACCACTTAAGATTGTTTTAATTTCCAGCTACATCAATGTCATGAGGTTTTGTGGATGATATTTTAATATGTTGTTTAGATTTCTGTGATTACCTTATGATAGTAGTGTAAATAATTCACCTTAAACCTATGGTGTGCTATAGAAAATGGTCAACAGTAATGTAAGGATTGTAGAATTTTGCAAGATTTGCAAAAGAGTTTGTATGGCCAATTTAGTCTCGGCTCAAAAGAAACACCGTAACTCGCTGCTGATCCTCTTTTCTCCTTGCTCTGGCACAAAGGGGAAGTTTACAAATGCCTTCACGATGCCTTTCTTCATCCAGGGATGTAGGCAGCATTGAGCTGTCCAACGTGACGGGCTTCATTCTGAACGTGCCATCCAACCTGCGCTGGGGGCCTCTCCGGCTGCCGCTCAAACGCCAGCACTGGATCGGAGTCCGAGAGGTGGGCGGAGTCTACTACAACTTGGACTCCAAGCTGCGTAGCCCTCAACCCATCGGCAGCCCGAATGAGCTCAGGTGAGTGTGATGTTTACATGCACGTGTTCTTACTGTGACAGCTTTGGTCAGAAATATTATATATAATATTACTAATTGTGCTAATTGTGTGGGTTCATCCATCACATGTAGCAGCTGTGTTAAGGGAATACACCAGGTGTGCCATCTTTAGCAGCAGGGTGGTGGTGATGGTGATCTAAGCGTGATAATGGTGGTCTGTCAGATTGCCATGAAATGTGATATTCAGTCAGGTACCGACCTCTGTGACTTAATGAACACTTTTTGCAGCTGTTTCACAGTAAAGGCCTTGAATGTGTCACAGCTGGATTGCTCTTTACTGTGAAGCAGCTGCAGGAAATGTTGTGTTTGCATTGATGGTAGATTAACACAGCTCAACAACGAATGCTACAGTACACAGGAGCTACAGAACTGAACAAGATTCATTTTTCAAAAATGGCAAATTCTCTCCTGTTGCCTGTTTGACCACACAAGGATCAGTTAATAGTCTTTGTTACCATTTTAACAGGTATGTTTTCCCAAAGCTTGATGTATCCATTGTTGTTTTAGGAAGGAATAGCTGCCTCCAAAAAGTCAAAGTCATCAGTTGAGAGGACATCGAATCACTACACTTTCTTTAACATTTACTTGATTTTATCCAAAGCAACTTAAAATTGCTATATACATCAGAGGTCGTACGCCTCTGGAGCAACTAGGGGTTAAGTGTCTTGCTCAGGGACACAATGGTGGATGTTTCGCACTTCTCCCACACCAAAGGCATGTGTCTCATCCACTGCTCCATCACCACAACATGACACCGGACAGTGCAAGGCTGCCAGGGCAGTACACTGAAGTCGACTAAACAATCAGTATAACTGAGAGCTGACAGTTTTATAACTATACCATGACATGAATGCACACTTTTTATTTCTCTGACTGTTTAGAAATCTGATGTTTTCACACATCACATATGATGAACAAAGGCATTAAAACGTGGGTCTTATAGGTAAAACTCGGCAGGTGTGGATTTGCAGATAAGGTGTACTGAAGAAAAGACTCATAATGCTGAGTGTTTAGAAAACCAAGAAATATCTATAGCTAAGACAAGGCATGAGGGATTCAGTGACTGCCATAATGGTTGGAAATACATATATGCTTATTTAAAACATGCTATGCTAAGCTAACTGGCAGTAGCTTCAAATTTACCGTACAGGTATGAGAGTGGTATCAATATTTGAAACCCACAGAGAATAATCACCAGACTGAACGGTGCCTCTCAGCTCTATGGAGCGTTGTAGCGTCTTGTAGCTGATCGCCTTGGTTTATACAGAACGCAGAGTCTGCTCTCATTAACCTCGTATCCAGTAGCAGCAGGCAGCTGTTTTATAGCAATAACGCTCTTATAAACCAACTGTATGCCACCTGCCAGCCAGATAGACAAAGTTAGTTACTAGCTTGTGAATATTGTGTGGCATTAAACAGCAAATGAGCTAGATATTTCTCTCAGGAGTTAGTTAAAACCGAAAAAGAGCTAAAAGGAGACTAAATATTGGTCTTACATTTATCAGGTAGCCAGCATGACTTCAAATAAATGTCTGCTAGATGTCTAAATAGGCAGCAACTTTAGAAAGTGAGCATGTTAGTGCTGTGTTTTTGCTGCCCCTAAGTGGCCAAAAAATTTACTTGCAGCTTTAACACAGGTCTGCCCTTTAAAGTATTGCCGGGTTGGCCTTTTGTTTTACACTAATTGACATAAAAGAGTTGCTCCTCTTGCTTGTCATCATCATAACTGCGGCTGTCCATTTTTGCTGTTGATGTTACCACATCCCAGGAAGTTTCTCCGCCAGCAGCTGCGAGGGAAGAACTGTGAACTCCTATTGGTCGTCTCAGAGGAAGTGGAGGCGCACCAAACCTGGCGGTCCGACGGCTGAGGGTTTAACCAGCCGATCACAGCTTCAGCTGGACCAACGGGCCAATCACAGAATGAGTGGGAGAGGAAGTAGAGTCATGCACAGCCCCCTCCCCTCCTTTTTGGGTTTTGTTTACACAGCCATTGCTGGACCCTTATCTGATTAGATGCAAAGCAATGAAGGAAGCAAACACTTTACAGGGAGAATCAAAGAATCACAGTCCTTTACTCACAACACAGTTAAGACTTATAAAAGTTACTATTCTGTTTCTGCTATTCTTGTGTTTTTATATATATTGACTATTTTTCAATGTCAGTTTTGATCTGTTAAATTTTTTTCCTTGTTCCTTTATCAAGTTTCCAAAGTCATGGGAGTTCAGGCTTTAAGAAAAATGCTGTGTTTATCTGCCGGACTACCACAATGATCCTCCCTGCTTCAGTCATGATGTTCACTGATGTGTCTTTGTGTTTCTGTCCCTCCCCTCATGTTGTGAACTCTCTATCCGTATCCGCCGTCCTTCACTTTCACCAAAGCGTGCCCTTCCTTGCCTCAGTGTGACTCCATCTCGCTCATCCTCTCTGTCCCTTTTTCATATCACATGCCACAGTCAGTGATTTATCACGATGCCAACTTTGTATTTCACCCACTTCACAAACACTGCTGGCACAGACTGAGCCTACAGAGGCTGTGCCGACACAACAGTTTTATATGCAACAAAGCAATGCAACGCCCAGGCCAAGCACTCCCTCTAGTGGATCTTTGCCTCAGTTTCCTATTGAGGAAGAAGTAAGAGGCCATTCATCCAGGTTTTTTTTAATTGTTCATATTCAAATGGTTACATTAAAGTAATGAAGAAATCGAGGAAATAATGCAATAGTAACAATTATCATTTTTCATCATAATATAATATATATCAAATTCTGGTAAGAAGAAAACCAGTTGTCTAAATTATTGGTAAAATCAAACGTATTGAAATGTTTCCAAAAAATAAAATCACAGAAATTGGCCATATTTTGTATTACCATGCACAGTTACGGCGTGATCTTTTAGAATAATCTCAATTCAAAGTCTGCTTACAAGTTCTGGAGCTTTTGACCACGTGACATGGTCCTCTTCAAACTGAGAGTAGATGTACAAACTTTCCAGTAGTGCTGAAACAGCAAGTTGATCGTGAGGAAAAATTATTGGCATGAATTTTGATGATTAGTAATCATTTAGGTAATTATAAAAAAACCCGACATCTGATTCTCCAATTCTCTGAGTCATTTATGATGGTAACATTAATATTTTGGGGTTTGGGACTGGTACTCAGACAAAACAACCCATTTAAATATGTAAACTTTGTGCACTGAGAAATGTTGATGCCAATTGTGTAACATTTTTCCGACCTTTTACTGACCAAATGATTAATCAATAATCAAAATAACCATCAGTCTCCACTCTGCTTTCCAGCATACGGTTCTGTCCCAGCTGAGTACACTTGATCTGCTTATGAGGACTGTGTGATTTGGTCAAAAGCTCCAGACCAAATGATCTTGTGAGTTTAGACTGTCAGTAATAACCTGAATAATTATTATGAGGTTGTAGGTTCAAATTAATGAAAATAAATATAATTGAATGTGTCCATATCAACCACTCTTGCTTAATTAGAGCCACAATTATTTCTTGCACAGTGGCTCCACACTGGTCCAAAGAGTCACCACCACAGCTCTCTGTAGCACAGGAGCTCAGCTGATGCAGGGCTCCTCCTCCTCTTCTTACACATTTCATGTCAAATCTGCCAAACACAGCTCAGAGAGGACGTCACAGATCGTCCCACCAAGTCATATACAGCCAACAGGGGTCTCTTAATATGTGAGGATTCAGTCTGAGGAGGGGTTCGGTCGTTGGTTGCGCGAAGGGAAGTTGTCAGATGGAGCGCGAAGAGCCTGGGTAGGGAATGATGTCGAGAAAGAAAAGTGAAAGTTGACAGCCCAGCTAGTAAGCCGCGTGTTGATTATTGTGAAATGAGCCTTATGAGAGAGTTTGTAGCTGTCAAATCAATCAGCTTAAGAGAAACTGTTAATACTATACATGTATTGTCTGTTTACGAAAATATTGGCCTTAACTTGTTTACATAAGAAAATATTTGTTGCTCTGAAATAGTAAGAGGGGCTGTGCAGTTTGACTCCATTTCAGGAGATTTATTCCAAAGCACCAATTTATCGTAAATGTAGAGGAGCTCATCAAATATGAATATTTCACTTTTGCAGCCAAGGGCTTTATGTTATTTACAATTGCTTGACAGTATGATTTTTGTAAAGACAAGATCATGTTTTTCAAGGGTGTGTGTCTTATTTTGGAACAAAACTGTTCACTTCCAGCTCAGTCTTTAGACCTTTAATGTCATATCCAAGTGAACCTGCATCAAAACATCAGAGAGGCTGGCATTCATGTGCTGAGATTTTTGGACCCAATTCCATTATGACTAATGTCTCACAATTGCATTCAACATTTGCTGTTTTTGCCATGACAATCCATCAGCCCTTCCTACTTAAGGAACACTGATTGTCATTGTATTTGTTTGTTTTTGTTTTTCTGTTTGTTTTTTGCATAGAAATAAAATGCTTATAATGGCACTTTATGTATAAGCTACAGTGTGGGTGTATTAAATGAGTCATTATTTTCTCTGAAGGGATCATTGTTGAGTTATGGAGCAGGATATTCCTTGTCTCAGCCTAGTTGGGGATGCTTTGGTCAGTAGTAAAAAGTACATTTACTCAGGTACCCTACCTCAATACAGTTTTGAAATAATTGTTCATGTTATGCTCCTTAATAATTCTACCCAGAGGGAACATGTACTTTTTACTCAACTACATAGATTTTACAGCTGCAGTTACTTTTCAAATTAATATTTTACATAAAAAACATGTAAAAATCATGAAAATACAAATTTTTGAAGTACAAATTTGTTTTGTCCTACCCCATTACTCATCTCCCAACCCCTTAGGTTTATCTTGTTGGGCTCTGACCCCTAGGTTGGGAACCACTGGTAATTCATGACAGAAACACCATCCACCTTTTTTACACACTGTATCATACTATATAACTAGAAAAACCACATTCAAAACATGAAACAGTTGAGAATGCTTCGAAGTTGATTATGTCAAGTATGGGAATTGTAGCAGAAGTGCAAAAACACAGGTATAAAAGCATAAACATACATTATTTAAGTTTGTGTACTTTTATGTGCACTTCTGCTTTTGTTCTGGTTTACTCTTGAAAAACAAATCAAGTTACAAAAGCACACTTACTTCTCTGAGAATAGTATCCAGAAGTATTTTAGGGATCCCTTTCATGGCTTTTGCTAACAATTAATCCCTAAGAACAGACCACAGAACCACTATCTGCATTAATGCATGCACTAATCATCACCAGCTAGTTCTGGAAGCAGGGAGAGACTAGGGGCCGACCTTGTCCTTATGGATTACAAGTCAAACTGTCCCCAGTTTGCTTCTGTCTGATACAACATCAAAACAAGTGATAAAACACACAAGATCATCTTTGCAAGACACTGAATCCCAGTGACTGTGATGAGTGACAATGGACCACAGCCAGGAGCACAGAGGCTTTTTAGAGACACATAGCTTTGAACATGTAACATCAACTCTACTGTTTCTACAGCCAAATGGCTTGGCTGAAAAAGAAGTGCAGATTGTGAAACGACTGCTAAAAAAAAGCTGCCGAGACTGGTGGACACCATGATGTCCGCTGGAGCAGACAGATGTGGTAACGTTACGTGTCAGATGTTATGGAAAATGGGGACCTGTGTTGCCAAGATAATCAAAGAGACAACACCAGGCAACGCACTGCAAAGAAATCGTTCGCACTAGCTACAAGTGCCCCACACCAGTCTTGAAAGGATGGAGATGGGCATCAAAGATGGACTGAGAGAGCAGACAAGTGCAGAGCACAACCCACCCAGATTTTCAGCGGTTAGTGGAAATGGTTATGAAGACCTACTTCCCTCTTTCAGATGAAAGCAAAAAACGTTGTCAGGCGGATCAAGGTGAGAGGATTCTGATTCTGATCTGATCTGCCCAAACACACCGCCTGGTCAAGCAAGGAGAATCCTCTTCCCTTTCAATCGAGCCAAGTCAGGGTTTGTCTTCTTCAGCTGGGATAAGCCTTGGAAAGCCAAGATTAAAACCAATAGACAATTGCCTAGTTGCGTCTTGGTTGGTATTCTTGTACCATGACTGGCTCAACCCTGCAAATTATGCCAACAGCACCTTCCCACGGTTTGAGCAGCCTTGAGCCACCTCAAAAGAGTCCACAGGCCCAGCAAAATCTGAGTTCCGTTTCTTGCGCGCTATGTCCTAGGAGCTTTGCTGCCCAATGGGGATTATCCCAACATATGCGAGCCAAGCATGCTGCGGCATATTTGGATTACCCTTGGTGGAAGTAATGGTGCCCACCAAGAGTGGAATCAAGATGAGGAGGCCTGCCTCCTTCAGCTTATGGATAATCACCCTCAATTTTCTGAACTATATGTTGCAGTGAAAGAAAGACTCGGTAAATAAAGTCTTAGATTAAGCACAAATCTGATTGCCTACGGGCCACTTACTTTACTAAACCAGCTGAAACTGTTGCCTCGGTAGTCCTCAAAAAAGCCCAACTCGACAAATTGAGGTCTCCAATTCCTCCTAACCCTGATGTTGAGAAAGTCAAGAAGCACCTTGAGATCATCACCCAAGCAGACTTATGATAACATAGTGGGGGGTACAGACCCCTTTGTAGACTTAGGTCACTTCGCTTCGGCCATCAAAGCAGATAATACCCCATTTTACTGCCCAATCTCCTCTGATGAGGACCTAGCTGCCATACATTGTATTGGGAGAGGTTATGCCCTACAATGGCTTGCCAACGCCTTTAAACGCCATCATGTTCAAGGGCAAAATACCCGATTGCCTCAAGAGTAGTACCACTACATTCATCCCCAAAACCTCTGAACCCGAAAAGCTTAAAGACATAGGGCAGTGGAGAACAGTGGAGATGGTTCAGCCATCCATAGTGCCTTCTCGGGTTTACTGTGTTGGAGGCTGACCGAGGCCTGCAGGCCTCATCAGTGGCAGAGAGGATACGCTGTTGCTCCGAGAACCTAATCTTTCTGGAAGGCATGAATAAACTGAGTAAAAAAGAGAAGAAGGCACTTGTGGTGGTCTTCATTGATTTTGCATACTGCAAGGCATACACTACTGTTAAAACTGCTGATGGCACCACAACCCGTATTTACATCACTACAGGCGTCAAGCGGGGAGACCCTCTCTCCCCTCTCCTCTTCAACCTAGAGGCTGACCCCCTACGTTAGATGCGTGAAATAGTGGATTTGCGATCCACGGTAAGAACGTGGCCTCTATGGCCTTTGCGGATGATTTGGTGTTGCTTAGCAGCCCCTGGGAAGGTATGTCCCTTAACCTGGCCATACTAGTAACTATCTACTAGGTCCTAGTAGCTAGAGGGTCCATAGCCATCATCCTGGATGTCACCATCCGATTTGAAACCTCTGAAAACACCCTAGTTGACTCCGCACCTGGGAAGGTTGCCAAACACCTTCCAAAACACACCAAACACACTTGTCAAGTTCTGACCTTACTAACCAAAACTGATTAAAAAACTGGCTCTGTGATTGGCTTTACCCCTGACCCACTGCAGCTCATCATAAAAAAGAGAACATGTGCCAAACTGAAGAATGTCATGGATATTGTAGACCATCCACTCCACAGTGTCTTTAAGTGGCCGACTGAAGATGCCCCAGGGTATCTACCAAAAAGCTCAGACGTTCTTTTATCCCAACAGCAATTAGATTTTTTAATGAATATTTCTGATTTTGAATGTAATGTTTCCAGCTGGTCCTATTTGTAGCTGGTGGCAACTGAGTTTCCCCATTGGGAATTAATAAAACTTTCTAATGTAATCTCATATAAACTTGTCTTGTTGGGAGGATCATTTTAAAAATGTAATCTGATACAATTACTAATTACTTGTTTAAAAGTGTAATCAGTAACGTAATCCAATAAATCCATAAAATAAAAGTAATGTTTTTACTGATTACTATTAGTTACTTTAGGATTATTTCAATGCCAAATGAATACAAGAGAAGTATCAGTGATGCGTTGTCTGCTTAGCGTGTCTTTAGAGAAACATAGAATAACAAAATCTTACATTCCCCAAATCCGTGTTAAAATGTTTTTATATGATATTCTTTGCACTATGTCACCACTGTGGCAGTATCTGGCCCATCTATGACAAAACACATTGTTTTGTAGGTATTCTTGAGGATAGTTTGTCATTTGGAAAATTACATTTTAAAATGTTGATGACTCATTCTGCACTTAATGGAAAGTTTTCTCAATATAATGCTGCTGAAGCATTGTTTCTGGGGCCGGGCCCCACTGATTACTGTACAAAAACACAACTTTTTTCACTGATTTTGGTGAAACTGGGTCATATTTAATGGAGAAATATGTAAAATATTTTTCTAGTTTTCTCTCTGATGTCCCCCGGCTGCTCTGTTACAACTCTGTTATTCACAGAGTTTCCTGATGGACAGATAGCTTTACTTGTTGCTGAAGTTAAGGCTACTAGCTGCTGTTATTAGCTCAGTTAGCTGGAGCTCGGAGCGCTATCATAGACCATAGATACAGCTAGGGTAGCTGTCAACTTGAGTAGTTTACTGAAGTATGTGCAATCAAGAGTAAAAGACAATACTTTATCGATACATCTGTTTAACAAGCAAAACATGTACAAAGTGTTATTTTATCTGCTCTGTCCACGTCTCTCATCCTCTATGTTATTAGCACACCTAAGGTAACACTAGCTTGGCAAAGAGCTAGACGTACAACAAGCTAAATGAAAGCTGTCTGTAGTCTAACTGTTCAGCTTAGATTGCCATGTAGCTTTAAATTGGCACATTGTTTCCTGCAGTGAATCACAGCAGAGACAGTGGGAAGGAGGACAAGAGGAAGGACTGATACATATGCAATGCGCTGTCTTCTTCTGAAATAGTGAAAAAAAATCCTCACCCAATTGCACAATATTCAAAATAGAACAATTACAAAACAAATACACAGAAACAGTAATATTATCAATAACACAACATGTGAATTAAATTGGTATAATAAAGAGGAACTTACTAGTAAGTAAGCCCGGCCCAAAACACACACATCTATTAAGATAAAGGTAAAATACCAGGAATGCACAGGCACTGTGTTTGTAGGCTACATGCTATACTGTATATTGTGCTGAAGCTGTTTTTTGGTAATTTGGGCTGAAAAGACATCTTTATTAACAAAACCAATTTACAACAATCTGACATCACCCTTTCCTAGACATACTAATGTATACAAAAAATTATATAATGTACGTTTGGACAAACCTTCCCATTCAGTCGTTTCTCTTTACTTAGTTGAGTGGACAGTAGTCAAATAGTGACATACACTGTATTGAACTACCGTAACCTCGGCACAACAGAACTGATGATGTTAAAAACTTTAAGAAGGTAAGACAGTCCACAAATTAACTCTTGACAAGGCACACCTAGTAATCAAAAACTATTTCAGGTGACTACCTCATGAAGCTGATGCCAAGAGTTTGCAACACTATCTAGCCCATACATTGACAAATTACATTCACAATATTGTTATTAAAATGTGCTATTTAGCCTACCCACATTGATATAAATGGGGTTGAAAGCATAAAATGATTGAATGATGATGATGGAATCACACCTCCCCAAAACAGTTTCAACAAAGCCTACATCCACAAATGCAATTTGAAACTCTTACCATGCAAAGAGGAGACCTTATATAAACCAGATTCAGAAACACCGCCTTCTGTGGCCTCAAGCTCATTTAAGATGGACTGAGGCGAAATGGAAAACTGCCCTGTGGTCTGATGAGTCAAAATTTTAAATTCTGTTTTCTGTTCTGTTTTGAAATCATAGACCCCTAGTCCTCCAGGCTAAAGAGGGGAGGGACCATCCAGCTTGTTATTAGCACACAGTTCAAAAGCCAGCATCCGTGATGGTATGGGGGTGCATTGGTGCACATGGCATAGGTAACCTGCACATTTATGAAGCCACAAATAATGCTGAATGATATATACACCTTTTTTGGAGCAACATATGCTGCCAAGTGGACAACGTCTTTTTCAGGGAGGGCCTTGTTTATTTCAGCAAGATAACGCCAAACCACATTCTACAGGTATTACAACATGGCTCTATAGTAAAAGAGTCTGGGTGCTAAACTGGCCTGCCTGCATTCCCAACTTGTCGCCCATAGAAAATGTTTGGCACATTATAAAATGAAAAATACAACGAAGGAGCCCCCGAAATATTGAGCAGCGGAAATCCTACATCAAGCAAGAATGGGAAAACATTGCACTTTCAAGATTACATCATTTGGTCTGCTCAGTTCAAAGACTGTTACAGAGTGTGTTAAAAGAAGAGGTGATGCATCAATGTGGTAAAGATGACCCTGTCCCAACTTTATTGCCAGTGTTGCTGTCATGAAATTCAAAATGGGCATATCATTTTCCAAAAACAATAACATTTCAGTTTCAACATTTGATAAGTTGTCTTTGTGTTATTTTCAATTAAATATGGTGTTTCAGTGTTTGGCACATTATCACATTTTGTTTCTATTTACATTTTACAGGAGTGCCAACTATTTTGGAAAAGGGGTTGTACTAATGTAGCGCCACCTTGACCAACTACTACAGTAAAAGATGCTACTTTAGTTACATTTATGTATCAGTGTTACCAATCTAATAATGTAATATTTAATAATATACCAGGTGCCACTCTGCACAATGAGTAGGCTACTTTTACTTTTGATAATTAAAGAACATTTTCCAGTGATACTTTACACTTTTACTGCAGTGAGATTTTGGATGCTAGAGTTTTACTTGTTAACCGAGTATTTCCACATCACAGGATTCCTAATTTTACTTAAGGGTCTTCCTACTTCATCCCACGCTGTTTTTTGGTATCCATCCATACACACTGGATGAAGGACGAGGATGATGAGGCAGCTAGTTGCGCGCGCGGACTCATTGTAAAAAGGAGCGCGCTCTCGGAGGCGGGTGCGCGCGAAGCGGTGTGCAGATGTGTCGCAGATTTTGTAAAGTCACTGGACGCTGGGAAAGATAGATCTGAAGGAAGTCGCTCCGGATAAACGGGCCCGTAAACTGTCAGGAAAACAAGGCTGCGGAGGGAGAAACGGCAGGAAGAGGACCGACCCGAAGGACCTCGGTCATAACCAGACAACGTTAGCGTAGTTTGTGAAGGAGAAAAACGCTACTTTGAGTTAAAAGCCAGCGGACGGAGGCGTGCACAGAGATGGAGCTGTCAGCGATTGGGGAGCAAGTGTTTGCTGTGGAAGCAATCCTAAAGAAAAGATTTAGAAAGGTAACCGTTTAGCATTTTGTCAGCATTTGAGGGAGATTTGTAGGAGCATTTTGGGATGCTACTTTGGATGCTAATGAAAGCTTGAGAGCTTAAAAGAAGAGAATTCCGCGGATAATCTGGTTATCTAATTGCAGGCTGTATGAAGGGGGCGGGTTAAAGGAGCGTGTCCCTGTAATGTAACGTAGAGAGTGTTGTTGTCATTGCACTACAGCTTAACATGTCAGGTGTTCAGTTAAAATATGAGGGTGTTGTCAGCCAAACACCTTTTTACGGCCTGTTTGCTCGCTAATTGGATTTGGGTCTAAGTTACCATATGGTGCTGACAGATGAGGTGCGCAGCTAGAAATCATGTTTCCCCCGGAGCGCAGGAGGGCCCCTGAAGCTCCTCCGTTTATTAGTATCCCCCAACCTCCACAGTTTCATACAACCAGTTTTAACACTGATAGGATCTGTAAATCTAGTAGGTAAACAATATTATTTAAACACTTGATGATAAGAGGAACTGTTCTGAATAATGCAAGGTTATAAGCACAGTAGATACAAATGAAGGGGATGTTAGTCATTATGCCAATTAGCTGCATTTTCTGCCAATTAGTAGCCTACATTAATGTCAGAGTTTTAAAGTAGTTTGAGACAGTGTGCTCAAAATGAAAATGGTCAAATAGCAGCTGATTTAATTTCACATCTGTCATCTCACACTCAAAATTTCACATCTTCCAACATGCAGTGGGCCTGCAACTAATGATTATTTTGATCATTGAGCCATCTGTTGACAGTTGTTTTGATTGATCAATTTTCAGTTTAGTCTAAATTCACAATCACAATTTTTTCAGAACCAAGAGACTTTTTCAATTTGCCTGTTTTGTCTTACTGGCAGACCAAAATGCAAAAGTACTGAATTGCATTAATTTAAAATAAAAATCTTAAAATCTTTAAAATCTTCATTTCTAATATTTATATAGTTTATAATATTATTTATACACTCAAAGTGGATTACACTTTAAGTACATTCACAAGTGTATGCGACCAACAGCAATAAGGCAAAATATACAGTATAAGGCTGTATTATTAGTGTTTGTAACTGAGATTTACTTAATATTATTTTGCCTACACTCTGTATAAGTAGTTTGACTTTAAACTTAAAGTGACATAGGCCAATATTAATACTCAGTGACTATGTTTGTCCATTCACAATTCAATACCTGTCAAATTGTCACATAAAATATTGGGTGATACCCTGGTATTGTTGATGCACTGATTACCCTATGAGTGCATTCTTTACAAGTAGAATTTATTATGTGGTCTACACTGGAAGTTGTGGAAGATCTAGGCACTTCCTTTTAAGAACAAGCACATACAATTCTGTTAATTTAGGCCCTCTAGTCTCACCAAATATACGGTATTCATTTCCGTTTTTGAGGAGGGGGGAATGGGTGAGTAAAACAAAGTCGGGAATAGTGGTGACTTCACCCGCTGAGAATACCTTTGAGGGCTTGGCAATTATTATTGGATGATGTCACTGAGGATGACTCCAAGTGGCTTGGCTGGTATCTGGAAAACACAGTATATTTTATGTTATCTTTTAATTATAGATGTTGCGTGATGGCATGGAAACATCCTCCCACACATAAACTCCACTCAACAGCAAGAATGTTATGGAATATAAACATTAAATAGAAAAGAAGATGGATCTAAATATCATCTTAATCAAGCAATCTTTGTCGAGAAAACCACTCATTTACACTGTGATCAATTATGTTTACAGAGAAACAAGAGTTCTGATTTTTACTTACACAAATGTATTTATATATAACATCCTTGTATGATACTATAAATGTATAATTCATAGCATTCTCTCTCATCACATTTATACAGTTGTGTTTGATGATTGTAGCACCTCCAGTAGGCCAGTCATCACTAAGAAACACTTCAATCTTTATCAATATCAGACATGTGGCGTCTCAGATATCTGCAAAGAAATCACATTTGATAGATGTAGATGGGAAAATGATGCATCCCACACGTATTAAGGTAGTATTAGAAAGACTGTGGAAAGCTAAAGTATATTCTGTGAAGTCCTAAGTGAAATTAACGTTTTGGCTGATAACGACTCGCTGATGGCTCTTGAAACTTATGTCTCCACAGGGGAGTGTGGAGTATCTGTTGAAGTGGAAAGGATGGCCTCCAAAGTAAGTATGTGAACTTAATAAGAAGAACGGATGGATTATATGACCATCGTGAATGTGAATCTCATTCCCACTGACATGGACAACAAACTGTACATGTGCACAGAAAAAATTCATGATAATATAAAAAAATGAATAAAAAAAGTAGTAATTTGTAACATTGATTTATTATTAAGGTCTAATAAGTATGAACAATTTTTTTTCCACAACATGTATTAGAGAACGACCAGTAAATCGTGGTGCTGATATTATCGGCCAATATGAGCTTATTGCAGATAAATCGGTATCAGAGTTTATAACAGCCGATTAATGACATAAGACGGATCGTTCAATCATGTTATGAGTGTTGTCGTTGAATAGTTTGTCCACCAGAGGGTGCTCTGCTACTCCCCTGTGGGCAACACAACACATTAAGCAGCTGTACTTTTGTTCATTAAAAAAAGTTTATTTTTAAACTGCATTATGTCAAGTTATCTTTGTGAGGTCTCATAACTAATCATAACAAATGTCAAATGTTAGGGATAATCTTTGTTTATGTTATGTGTTTCTGAAAAGAAGGGACAAAAAGAATATTGGCCGATAAATCAGATTATTGGATTTTAAAATCCTCATATATAAAAATTGGCATCGATCCCATATCGGTCAGGCTCTAGTATGTATAATAATTTTCACAATTTGTTTCGAAACTCTGATGATTAAAAGTACTGTGAAAATATTTTTCCAAACTGTGTTTTTTTATCAGGTTATTTGCCACAACAGAAACACCATCCTTTATTTCACGCTTTGCGATTAAAAAGTTATGATTGGGTGAGTCTATGTCGATGATACTGTCCTCTCTGAGCGTTTGTGCAGTACACCGTTACTGTTTGACTGGAACCAAAGACGATAGAGACATTTTTCAGCCAACACATAATTAGTTTAAATGGAGAATGTTAAACAACAACGCAGTAATAGACAGACATACTGATTTAATGTGTTGATTGAATGCAGTAACAAATAAATGAAGGAAATAGAAAAATGAAGGAGGCTTGTATACTATGTTTTACATCTTGTAGATACAGTACATGGGAACCTGAGGAGCACATTCTGGACCAGCGCTTAGTGCAGGCCTATGAAGAGAAGTAAGGCTCCAGTTTTCTTTGGATTATAACTAGATCTCCCAAAACACATACGATCCACACAAGTGGCTTCATTATTCTGCTAGGCTGATAATAAGGGGTGCAAGGTGTCATTCATTAGAAAGGAAGTAACATGCACTCAAGTCTGATTTTCTTTAAAGGTGCCCCGTGGAGTTTCTGTTTACACTCAGTGTTACTCTATTTGTCCCAGTATTATTATTATAATTTTCAACTGCAGTAGTTGGCAAGAGGTTTTTAATGCATTCCCTCCTTTTTCTAAACTGGACTGCTGGCTTGGAAGTTATAGAATCTTGATAGGCTGGTCCATGGGGGCATTATTCTTATTCTTCTTTATTTTACCTTTATTTTTACCAGGAAAGAAATCCATTGAGATTTTTAATCTCTTTTACAAGGATGTCCTGGATATTCCTCAGGACAGTGTGCTGTATATCTGACCGTTGTTATATATTGTATTTATTTATTTTTTCACTGCTGTTTTTATGACTGATGTCACCTGGCAGCAGACCCCCTTGGCAAAAATAAAGATGATTAATTTATTGATAATTAAACATTTGCAAAGCGTCACCCACATGCGCACATACGTGCATCCTTGCAAGCACACATGAGAACAAACAAAATGGAGACCCACTAGGGCTGCAACTAACGATTATTTTCATTATCAATTAATCTGGCAATCATTTTCTCATTAATCAGTAGTAGTTCGGTCCATAAAATGTCAGAAAATTGTGAAAAACGTCAATCAATGTTTCCCAAAGCCCAAGAGGACATCCACAAATGTCTTGTTTTGTCCACAATCCAAAGATATTTACTGTTCATTTTTTTTGTTCGTAGAAGAGTAAAGAAACCAGAAAATACTCACATTTAAGAAGCTGGAATGAGAATTTACCCCAAATCAAAACACTTCACCGATTATCAAAAAAGTTGGCGATTAATTTAGTAGTTAACAACTAATAAATTAATCAACTAATGGTTGCAGCTCTAGAACCCACTAGTAAAACACTGTTCCGTAGTACTCAGAAACGGTCAGAAACTCCGCAGGTTACCTTTAAGGAACCGATGTTTTGTTGCTCATACCCTGGATATGTTTTTCTTATGTGTTGTGAAAATGTAATCCAAGAACAGCTACTGAAGACATTTTGCCATCAGCCTCATTTTAACAGTATACTTGGCTTTTTAGAGAGCAGAGAGACAGAGCACTGGGTCACAGGAGAAAAGGATCCAGAGCCAAAAGACTTCTTCTGCAGGTAAATTTTAGAATTTTCTAATCTATATAACTTATTCATTACTTTAATACATGTTTAACTCTCTTTCCTCTAAAACCAGTTTGAATCTTACTCAAATGTTTCTGATTGTTTTTTCAAGTTTCAATGTTTCAGTGATTTCTCTTTGATCTTTATTCAGAATACTGTCTACACCATGGATCTCCGCAGTGCTCACAAGGCTGCAGAGAAACCTTCACCACGCCTACGTCTCTCTCTGACGCGCTCTCTGGTCCCTGAGGACGAGGATCAGATGTACAAACCCAGGAGGTCACAGTTCAAGTGCTTTGACTCAAACCCTCCAAGTCCTACACAAGAGGACTGGGAAAGCCGGGGAGAGGAAGAAGAGGAGGAGGAGTGCAATATAGAAGATGAAGATGATAGAGTGGAGGAGGAGGGGGAGAAAGAGGATGCTCTAAAGGGGACAACAGAGAAAAGAGGAGGCATTTTAAATGGTAAGTGTGTCAGTCGGTCAGCCAGTAAACTCTAATCAGCATCACGACCCAGTTTTTTTGACTCTTTGTGAACCTTCTACTAGGCCCGGCTATCCACAGGCTTTTTCCACTGGGCATGCAACCAAAAACATTAACCTTCCTCCATCCTGAGCTGATTCAAGAGTAAATCATGCAGAGGTCAAAGTATAGACCCATTAATGACTCTGTATTTGAAGTTTCTGTTACTGCAGCTACTGTAGAGTCTCTACTTTAGAAGCAAAAAGTGTACTACAGTTATTTTGCATTTATATGCACTGAAACCCATAATGTTAACATCATTTTGCTTGAAAGTTTGACACCATAGCAAATGTAAATCTTTAATGAATGAATAATGAATATGTAGTTTGACAGTTACAAGAGTATCCATCCATCTAGTTTCGCTCCTCCGGGGCTGGATCGCGGTGGCAGCAGGCTTAACAAGGTAGTCCAGACATCCCTCTGGTAGCAGACCCTCTCCTACCAGTTGGACGTGGCCGGAAAACTCCAAAGGAAGGCGCCCAGGAGGCGTCCTGATCAGATGCCCAAAGCACATCAACTGGCTTTTTTCGACGTGAAGGAGCAATGTCTCTACTACGAGCCTACTCCGGATGTCCAAGCTTCTTACCCTATCTCTAAGGCCACCTACGGAGGAAATTCATTTCGGTATCCGCAATCTCATTGTTTCGGTCACTACCCAAAGTTCATGATCACAGGTGAGTGTTGGAACATAGATCGATTGGTAAATCAAAAGCGCTGCCTTCCGGCTCTGCTCCCTCATAACGAGAACGGTCCGGCACAACGGCACCCTGTGGACCCACCACCCGCAGCGATAGGCATTGGGGTTGCGCGCACTGTCAGCTGGGCGGCAGGACCTAGGCGTGCTGACTCCTGGTAACGCAGGCTGGTTCTAGGGACGTGGAAGACAGAGTAGTTTTAATGATTTAAAGGTGAGATATTACTACATCTTCTCAAAATAATGATGTGGAGTGCAGAATGGGGCACTTCTGTCCTCCCTATCACCTCAGAAGCACTCAGAGGTGTCTGTTCCTGCAGCCAAATGCACCCTATCTGCCTTTGCTAGTTTATAACATCTATCAGAGCACAGATAACCTATCCAGGTCAGTCCAGGGAGGTTAACTCAATAACAGTACACATGTGATAGGCTTGATGCAATCGTCTGACTGTTACTCTCTCCATGTTCCTGTCTTGCTCAGGACAGGAAAGGACAGACGAGTGGAGCTCTGCTATCGTACCAGACGAGGTCACTGCATCAGAGAAGCTGGAAGACGTCTGGAGACCCATCATCGGTCCGGGAGAGGTGACAGTCACAGATGTCACCCTCAACTCCCTCACAGTGACTTTCCGAGAGTCAAGAGTGGCCAAAGGTTTCTTCAGAGACTGGGGCCTGGAGGTCTGAATTGTGATGAAGTCTGATTATGTTGGTGGGGAGGCCACAGAGAGAGGGACTTGGTGGCTCTGGCTTCATCACAGTGTGTGAATGGTGGTTGAGGGCCTGGGCTGGTGTTTTCACTCCCTCTCTGTGACCTCTCACTTTGCTCTTCCTCTTGCCAGCTACTTCCAGCCCAGTCAGTGGTACGTTTACATGCACAGAGTCACATGGATACACGCCAAACTCCAGTTAATGTTATATTTAGGTTGAGCTGTTCACTGTTTCAAAGGTTGGACTGAGTTGCCTTGAATTATTGGGGTTTGTGATAGCTATAACTGGTTGTGACTTCTATTCCAGAACAAACAGTGCAATCACCGGCTCTGGAGGACACAATGCTAGCTGAGGGCCCCATTGTTGGGCCTGGGAATCTTCCACTGACAAATAGTTGAAAATGAGGCTAAGCAGGTGAGTTGGGTGAAGTGAGGGTACCAGTCATAAAGTGATATTTGAAAGTCTCACACCTACCTACAGAATCTTTGACTTGTTGCTATTGGTTCAAATGTACCAATACAGGTATTTTTTAGGATCTTGTTTTATCATGGGTCTTAACTTTTCCACCTTAAAGGTGCCCTGTAAAGTTTTCTTCAAAACAAACACGGTTATGTTTACATCCAGCGTTACTGTGCGTATCCTAGACAAACGGGTCTAATGCATTTTCTTCCTCATAAAACATTTGCAAAACCGATTTTGAAAAATAATCTGGACACTGCATTTCACACGTGTTCTAGCTTGCAGTCTTCTTCTTCCTTGCAATTTGTTTGTGCATTTTTGGTGCATTACTGCCACCCTAGACCTAACAAAACATTGCTCCTTAGCACCACTAGTGGTCAGAAACTCTACAGCAGGGGTCATCAAATAAGTCTTGCATTGGGCCAAAATTTGTTCAAGCAGTTACATGGTGGGCCAGAACAAAGTCAAATCATTTCAAATCCTTGTATACTTGTGTACATGTTTAGCTCAGTCAGTACTTGTTAGGAAGGTTGTAGGATTGATTCCAACTTACTGTGGATATTTTTTTTCTCCCTTGTTAAACTAATTGACACTTTTGCACATGCTCACAATAAATCATTTGCTGCAGTGTGTGCGCATCCCAGTTTGATCCGCATTCAAAAACCTCTGGACGCTTATTTTCATTTCCCTGAGGAAAATCAGGGGAATCCTATCTCACGTTTACTGATGGCAGAGGTGTGTCAAGCAAGCCAGAGTCTCTTTTGAATGTCCTTCGGAACTCTTCAAAGTAAAAGCTCTCAATAAACTCAACATAAAGCATTGCTGCAAAAAAAACTTCTGTCGCTTTTATGTTGGAGGCACAATCTCTTAAGAGGAAGTGATTGTGTGAGTAACTAGCTGTCATAGCTGATCTATTTCTCTGGCTGATCTAATTTTTTTACTTTCTGCTATTGAAGCAATCTGGCCACGGGCCAGAAATTATTGCTGGCGGGCCAGTTCTAGCCCGCGGGCCGCCTATTGCCGACTACTGCTCTACAGGGTACCTTTAAAGCAATTAACAGAATGGGCTTCATGGATGAAAATGTTCATGTTATTATATCCTCTCATACTTTTATGTTTTATTGGGGTTTTTTTGTAAATAGTAAATACAGGACTCAGATAAATGTAGTAGTAGAAGAGTATAAAGTAGCACAGTAGCAGAGTTATGACGTTGACATTTAGTTACGTGAAATCAAGTGACGTGAGTTATCATGTGGAGAAAGAAGAAGAGTTCTCTGTGCGTGTAAACATGGCCGCTGTTTCTGTCTCTGTACCACACTAAGCTAACCGTTCAGTACTGGACTCATACGTATTGTACATACTCAAAACTACAGTGAGGTGGGCATAGCTGTCAGTCCCATACTAACATACAGTGCTGTACCTGTAACCTGTGAACACATAGACTGTTACCACTGGACAACAGGTGGCCTAGTCTTGTATGCGTTTCAAAATGCTCTGAGAGATGATTTGATCCGCCTGCATGCCTTTCTCCTCCAGTACATCAATGCAAAGACACAGTGTAGATTTCTCTGTCCACCCAGCTCCTCATCTAAAAACATACAACACACTATACAAGTGATAACTTAGTATTGTACCAAAATTAGAAAACTAGATGTGACTTGATAACAGAATGTTCTATGGAATTGCACTGTATTTACTGTACATCATGAAGGTTTATGTTTCCACCAGGAGCCTCTTTTCAGAGTTTGACAGACAGGGTAATAATAATATTTAATAAGAAGTACCAAACGGTGTCATTGATTTCCTACCTTCCAGTTACCTTTCATAAAGGCCCCAAAATCTACTTGCACTCTTAAAACTTGTTTGAGACTTTACATCACTATCTAACAATGTGTTATCTCAGTGTATTTATGAAGCTGTTATACATACATTTAAAGTAATGTAATAATGGATTTGCAAGCAGATACTGTTTGAGAAACTTTACCTGCATCTGGCTGATAAAAAACATTGCATTCAAGACAAAGAACCTTGAAGACAAAGTGTGAGGATTGTGGACATTACAGTAAAGTAGGTGTTGAGATGAGCTGTGTAGGATGTAAGAAAAATCTAAATTCTGATTCAAACTCTTCTCTAATCTTTGCCATTGCTGAAATGCTGTAGTTTTAACTTTTCAGGCAATCAGCTTACAACTTATAGACATGCAACGAGGAGGTTACAAGTCCCTTATATTGAGGGATATGTTCACAATTGTGTCTGTCTGCCTTCCAACAATAGTAAAGTGCCCATATAAACAGTGAAACCATCTTTGCCTCCTGTTAACAGTACTGGTCATTGCTCTGTCAGTGTAAATCCACAGTCCGGATTCCAAAGTTTATCTGAAGCTGATGTGAGGTGTTAGCAGTCCAAGTTGAACAAATCAAATGGATATCTTCCAGAGTTACTCTTTTTGGTTTAAAATTTCCCCTTTGACAGTGTTTCCTTGTTGAGCTGCAGTGGAAGGATACAAAAAGACTACAGAAGCCTCATATTAGCTTCAGATGAAAAGGAGACTGGACCTTGTCCCCAATTTGGCTAATTTGAAAGGGATCTGTTCTGTATGAACAAAATAAAAGATTATAGCAAGCAAAACTCTGTTTTCATATGAACACCTGACTATTGTTATAAGAAATTGAAAAAAATGTGAACCTATCCATTAAGGGGTAACAAACAAAAACGGTCAGGAACCACTGCTCTAAATCTCACATATGAAATTCCCAAAGATACTTGATTTCACTAAAAAGGAGAGGGAGCATTGTTTTACCATGTGTTGCGTAAGGTAGGTAAAAAAGAAAAAGCAAATGGATGTTCTCTGTGATGGACTGCATATCCCAATATATATCAAGTCATTATGGCATGAAAAACAAGTGCATGTAGAGGTTCCTTCTTGTAATGACAGAAATCCAAATAGATTTAGATATCACTAATAACAATATAATAATTAAATATCTAGGACAATAAATAAATCTAAATTTCAAAAATCTAAATTTCTGAAATAAACTGAAACCTGTTGCCTGCTGGAAGGTAGGAAATTAAACTTATAACCCGCAGTATGCTTTAACTAATGCAGTGTGACCCAGCCCCTGCCATCAATCAGATGATGAGAAAACTCAAATCATCATTAAAACAATTATAAAAACTGTTCTACCAAAAATACATAGATTGAAAGTGAAAAGTTTCCACACAGCTTTACAGACTTGTTTCCTGTAAGTGTGGTCACAGGTAAACACTGAAAAGACCAATATCACTGATTTAAAAAAGTAAAAGCCCAACTCTGAACCCAGTATATCAGTCTAACCCTGCTGGTGTCCTGCCCAGTGGACACAGGAGCTGATGTGGTGTGTCATGTCTGTGGAATCTCCCACAGTGGCGTCCCATTGGTCCGCAAGTTGTTTGTCCCGCACTGACGATGATGGGTCAGGGTCTCGTGATCTCAAAACTGTCTCTGCGTGACAATGAAGCAGCAGGGAATGGAAGTGCCTGATGTTGCATAATTTTGTAGTTGTTTTGTCTCTAGGGCTAATGTCTCCCTCCTACACACACGCACTATTACTCCCCCTGCCCATTTGGTTTCTGTATGTCTGAATATACGATCCAGTGATGTGATGAAAACTTGACGTATGAGGAGACTTTAAATTGGAGGAAGATGTGTCTCCTCCATCCTGGGAGGGAGAGACATTACTTTTTAAGTCGTTATTTTTCTACATTGACCTGAATGTATATTTATTTTATCAAGATACTTGTGTATTTGTCACGCAGATGACTGAACATAAGTTTTTATACAGTTTGTGATAACCACTGAGCTGATGCCATCTCTAAATGTATTGGCATGACAAAACAAGCACCTGGATTTGACGTTGCCTAATGTGGTCGCTTGTGCTGCTTTCGTCCACAACCAAGCGAAGAACCTTGCACTTTATTGTGATGTAAACCTGCACATTACCTGCTCCAGTCTATTAAGTGTTATTGTGTATAGAATATTTCTATGGGAATACTAAAATAAATGTTGCTCATGTTTAATATAATTTTAACCGAACTTGTTCAGTTGCTTATTGACATACCAAAGATACATGTTTCTAGTTACTCTCTGATGCATTTTAACACTATGAGTGAAATATTTGACATCCCGGGTACCAATACAGATATTTCTGCATTAAGCCACTAACAGCAGATATATTAGTCTGGAATTCAAACCCATTTTATAATTTAGAAACTATTAAACATTAAAACTATTCCTTCAATGTCCACTGAGATGATGCTCAAATGTGTGTTAAATAATCATTTATTCACCTTTGAAAAATATCATACATAAATGCAAGAAAAGAGGAAACGATTGAGTATTTTTCCAATGGTACAAACATACTTTATTGTACAATTAATTTATTGGCAAAAACAATCAGACCACCAAAATAACTTAAAAAAAGAAACTAATGAAAACAGTTATTTTTGCTTTCTCTCAGCAAGCACCAAAATTGTTAACAAGAGGAACAAAAAAGTGGTCAAAGATTCCATTTGAATACTAAACAAATATTTAAATAGTCTTATTTCCAGTCTCTTTTTAGACGAAATGATTAAAACAAAACTATTTGTTCAGTTGCCATCGGTTTGTACAGTGATTCAGTATTTTTACAACTATATTCATGTACATGAAACATTTCTTAAAAAGGATGGTATAATATACTCCACGGCCTCCCCAGGGCAAACTGAATGACTGTCTGCAGTGTCTTTTTGCATCACCATAACATCTTTAATACAAAACAAAACATCTAATAATTCCTGTAGCTTCAAGTTTTATTTCCAAAAAATAAAATTAAATAATATATCTATATATAAAAGACAGTTTTTCCTTGTTTTTTTCTTATAAAATAAGTCTCAAGATATATTGCCACCTGGTTCGGATGCGTCCCCTCCCCATACCCAGCAAGCCCAACCTTTTGAAAAATAGTCTTCAGTCCTCTCCATAAAAAGCTAAATAACCAAATTTAAACTCTTCAGATCACACCTCTAATCAACCCCTGCCTCGGCTCTACTTCATGCAGGTTTCACATCTAAACTTTAAGATTGTTCAGGTGTGTGACTTGTTGCAATAGCCCCTCCCTCCCTAAAACCTTGTCAAAAATACACAGAAAAAGGCGCATTGGTGCTTGTGACCTACTACACCCCATACTGTACCTTTTAGAAAAAATCTCAATACTGTACAGTAGCTCAGGAGTATTTTACAGATACAGCAAATATCCAATCAAACAAGAGGGGAAACAAGCAGGAGAAAATAATTTCTCTGCTCATAACGTTTTAAAGTATGTACAGTTTTTTTTTTTTTTTGCTTTTTTACATCTTTCACTTTTATTACAAAAACAGTATTGAAGTCCACCATTTCTTACTTTGTACAGTACTAACATTGAATTATATCTTGTGGCTGAGAGGCAGTCATGACGATGAGAAAAAAAGTGGAATAAGAGAAAAGGACTACCAAAAGGGAAACCGTTAGGAGTTGAGTATACAGGCAGGACTTTCTTAAACTTCTGCAGCCTCCCCAAAAAACTAAAAAACAAGACAGCTTCATTAACCTCTTCTCCACATCACAGTTCATAAACAAGGTTGTAATATATGTACAGGCACAACCTTTCAACATCAGCCAGCTTGAAATAGGAGCACAGTACGCCTCTGACCGCTGGACGATCGGACATCAACAGTTCATCCCGCCATTTCTTGTACGGGGTGGGGTTTCAGGGTAAAGGAAGGTATGCACATTTATAGGAGAACTGAAGATAGAAGGGGGAGAGGTGGCCCATGGGTGCAACAGTTTGTTGAGCGGATCTGGCCATTGTTTGCAGAAAAATACAACTAAACCTACGGTCAGTGACACTCAACTCCCCACAACACTGTTGAGGTTTAATTCCAACCTGTAAATCCTGTCCAACAAAAACAAACAAACTGGGAAACCTGTCAAAAATCAAACTGCATTTAACGCGCCCTCCCACCCACCTATCAAATAAAAATAAATTCTATATATGTGAATTGTTGCAGTCACTGTAAAATGTACATTGCTGTGAAAACTGTCCAGAAGATGACTCCTGTAACAGAAGATATGTTGATGCTTGTTGTACGACCCACAGAGGGGAAAGAAAATAATAATTCAGAAATAATATATACTTACTCTCTGCGAAATAGATACAATTATGACTGGTTATTTGAGGAGGGGGGAAAAAAAAAAAAAAAAAAAAAAAAGGTACATCGTGTCAACTCACTTTAATTTTTAGCCACATTTAAAATCTTAAAAATATTCATAAAAAGGCAAAATTCTCAGTCCCCAAAAATATTGTGTCAGACTAAGGAAGAAATATCTTCAACCTGAAACGCTGCCCTTCCACCTTTTTGTACACAATTGGCAAAAATATATAGATATATATTAACAGCAATAACTTACCATTGTTTTAATTTATTCATTTATTGACTTCTAAGATTTATGTTGCATCTCCCATAGGAAGGAAGCTTCAGTTCTTATTTATACATCACAAAAATATTTAAATAAAAAATAAAAACTTCTAAAACCCCGAAGCCGTAGTCCCGCCTCGCTCTCCTTTCATGGCAGTTTGTCATTTGGGACAACTGATCAGAGCATCAAGACAGAGAGACAGGATGGACTCAAGGCTACATAATGTCTAAACTGTTGTGGTTAATGTTCGTTCCCAGCTCCTGGTTGTTGTTGTTGTTGTTGCTGTTATTCCCACCCATCATGTCCGACTGTCCGCCCTGCCCACCATGCATCCCTGTCATCCCACTCAGTTGGGACATGATGGAGTTCTGGTCTGAGCTGAACTGACCAGGATCTACAGAACTACCTGGCTGCTGCTGCTGGGGTTGCGGAGGTTGGGGCGGTGCCATACTGGGGTGATGTTGGCTTAGGTGGCCTGGGTGGGGTGAGCCAGTCTGGGTCTGCGGAGAGATGCGATGAGGTGAGGGCTGAGGTTGGGAGGAGGGCTGCATGCGTGGGGACGGGCTGGAGTGCGGAGGCTGCGACTGCGGCCTTGGCGAGGGCTGAGGTGACCTGACTTGACTGCTGAGCGACCCTGCTGGACCAAGTCCTCCTTGTCCTTGGAGATGGGGGGACTGTACCATCTGCTGGGGACTCATGGGACTGCTGTGGTGGGCTGGAGAGCCCCCACCAAGGTGCTGCTGCTGCAAGAGTCTCTGATGGATGTTCTGGTGAAGCATGCCTTGGGAGGTCTGTGGCAGTGGGGGCCCACCGCTTCCTCCACCAACTCCACCTTGCTGTTGTTGCCCCTGCCCAGGTCCGCCTTGTCCAGGCTGGAGCGTAGGTCCTCCGGCGCCTCCACCCGGACCTCCATCTTGTCCTTGAAGCCCACCCATTGAATTTTGTTGCTGTTGCTGCTGCACCTGCAACTGATGCTGGATCCTTTGCTGGAGCACTGCAGCTACTTGTGACATGGAGTTGGAGTAGCCCTGCTGCTGGCCTAGCTGTCCTGGCCCACCCTGTGGTCCTCCTTGCTGCTGCTGGGGACCCCCTACACCTACACCCCCAGGCTGGGGTTGGGAGGGGGGTATCCCTGGCTGTCCTTGACCAGGCTGCATGAAGCCTTGCTGGCCTTGTTGCTGCTGGAGTCCTTGAGGCTGCTGGAACTGCCCGTGGTTTCCCATTTGCTGTTGTTGTTGTTGTTGTTGTTGTTGTTGTTGCTGCTGCAGGTGTCTTCTCATCAATAGCTCTCTGAACTGTGGAGTCATATTAGTGATGTTGCCTTGTTGCCCTGCTTGCATTGCTCCCTGTTGCTGCTGCTGTTGTTGCTGTTGCTGTTGTTGTTGTTGCTGCTGCTGCTGCTGCTGCTGCTGCTGTTGTAATGCAGCCATTTGCTGTTGCTGTAGATTCCCAGGCAACATTGGACGCTGTTGTTGCTGCTGTTGTTGTTGCTGCTGTTGTAACTGCTGAAGCTGAGCCATGGTGGGCATATTCCCTCCCCCTGCTCCACCCTGAGCTATGTTCATCCCTGGCTGGCCTGCCTGGTTCAGATTTACCTGCTGTTGCCCATCCATGTTAGCAAGCTGGCTAACCCCAGGACCTGCTACACCAGGTAGTCCTCCAGCAGCTCCTTGGAACCTTACACTTCCGGGGCCCCCTTGTGGAGGTCCTCCCACTCCTCCAGGGCCACCCTGACCACCTTGATATCTGGCTGCTCTCTGTCTGATGAAAGCAGCCATAAGGGTCGGGTTGGACCGAAGGATATTGAGGACTTGCTGCTGTTGAAGGGGTGAGCTTGGGGAGCGCAGTGTTCTCAGGAGGTCTTGTAGTGCTGCCTGGGGTAGAGTTCCTGATGCAGCTGCATTTGCTATTGAAGTAGGTATCCCTGCAGCCCCTCCCATTACCTGCATCAGCCCACGGTTTCCCGGTTGCGGTTGTTGCGGATTCATCGGCTGCTGCTGTTGCTGAGCGACTGCTGGCTGCTGCGGTGCCATGTGACCCATCATGCCTGGCCTTTGTTGTGGGTTCATGGCTGGTCCCCCACCACCCCATTGCTGGTTTGCTGACTGAAGTTGTCCACCTCCCGGCTGGACTTGCTGGAGCTGCTGCTGAACTTGTGGTGGCAACTGCGACTGAGGTCCCCCTTGCTGCATCCCTGCTAACATTCCCTGTTGCTGTGGGTCTAATATAGTCCTGCCAACAACTCCCTGAGCCTGGGGGGGCATGCCCTGGGCCCCAATGTGGGGCATGCCTATCTGGGCCTGGGTGTTCTGGTGGTGAGAATGTGGGGGTATCATGCCCCCTTGTCCCAAGCCACGTATCTGGGCTTGGGCCTGGGCCATCTGTCTCTGGGTCTCTGCAAGACGCTGGATTTTTAGGGCTGTCTCTACAGCAGCCAGAGGGGGCCCTTGCGGCTGGCCTTGTCCAGGCATCGACCCCTGGCTCTGATTGGGTTGTTGTTGCTGCTGCTGCTGCTGCTGCTGCTGCTGCTGCTGCGGTGGGGTGGCTGGACCCAGTCCAGGTTTGCCCAGAGACTGGTGGAGAGGAGAGGCTCCAGGTGGTCTGGGATTGTATGGAGGCAAACCACCAGAGTGCTGCTGCTGCTGGAGTTGCTGGACATTGGGAGGTTGCTGCTGAAGCTGGGACACAATCTGCTGCTGAGGAGAGTTCATCATCCCCCCTCCACCTCCTCCACCCACTGACTGAAACTGATGGAGATGGTGCTGAGGGGGCAAGGTACCACCTTGCTGCTGAACCTGCTGTTGCTGGCCTGGAGTTCCCATTCCCCCCATCCCAACTCCCTGCTGCTGAGGAAGTGCAGGCATATTCCCCTGGGTGGGTGTCTGTGGGGTAGGAGGCTGTGTGCCCACAGATGTAGGCGTACCAGGACCAGTGGTTCCATTGTTGGCTCCTGGAGATGGCAGACCATTTCCCCCAGGAGCTCCTCCAGGAGTGGGCTGGCCCACTCTCTGCATGCTGGCCATCCTCCTCCTCAGCATCTGGGCCTGCTGGAGCCTATGCTGCAGCTGCTGCTGGCGCAGCTTGTGCTTGATGTTTAGGCAGAACGGAACTGGGCATTTGTTCTCCTGGCAGTGCTTCGCATGGTAGCAACACAACGCAATAAGCTGCTTGCAAATGGGGCAGCCACCGTTGGTTTTTCTCTTGCAGCCTTTTGTGTGCTGAACAACGCGTTTCATCTTCTGGCAGGACGGCAGAGAGCAGTTTGCGTTTCGACACTGGCAGGCGTGGACGAGGGACTGGATGCAGCGTTGGATACTGAGACGACGAGAGTCTCCAGGGCTCTGAGTGGTAGCGGTGGCCTGGTTGCTGCTCTCATCATCCAAACCAAGGCCTAACTTCTCCATCTTGTGCTCGTGTTTCTTAGTGTTGTAGCATGTGATGCAGAGGTCATAATCCTGTGAGGGATGGCATGAATGCCAGTAAAAATGTTTAGAAGGGATGCACAGCAGGTTTTACAGTTAAAATAAATTCAGCAACCTACAAATATTTTATTACCATGAAAAACAGACCCACCAATATAACCCTTCACCAACTCACCTCACAGACGGTACAGTGGAAACGTGTCTCCACGTGGTGCTTACACTCGTTGCAAGTGTAGACAAAGCGGTCCTGGCTTTGGTTATGCAACTCCACCAACATGCACATAGAGCTCCACTTGGATCTCCTCAGAGAGCTGAACTCCAGGTGTTTGTCCCGGGCTATTGTCAGGAAAGCATCACGGCCATCCATGAGGTCACATGCCATCAGGGGATCCGGGTCTACAATAGGGGGCAAAGCATTTGCCATGGGTGCTGCGATCAGCCGAATCACAAAGAACACCTAGGGCGGAAAAAATAGGGGCAGACAGATGAAGCACAGGTGAAATGCAGTCTTTCAAATCGAATCAACTTTGAGCCAGCACTGGTGCCAGAATTCTAGTCAATAATTGAGCTATCTTCCAGTCTACTCATTCCTTCAGTAAGTTGCTTGAGAGTGATAAGTGATATGAGCAAAGTATAATTTATTTTTTCCTCATACCTCTTTGTGTTTTTCCATAGTGGCATAGAGTTTCTGTGAAAGGTCATTGGAGACATTGGGCATCCCTGGCTTCTTCTTATTTGCTCGGCTCAGGCTGCTCTTGTTCTTACTCGTCTTCTTGTTGTTCTTCTTCTTTGCATTTTTACTGTCACCCTTTGTGTCCTGCGCAAAAAAGAAAGGGGGGATCTCAGTGTTCACCTGATTAACAAGTGCATGATTTTACACACTGACGAGAAACTTCTCTTATCATCGCATTCTTACATCAATACTCTCATTGGAAGTGCTGTTCTCCTCCCTTTTCCTCTCCTCCTCCTCCTGCTCCAGCTCTTTGATGCTCTCCTCCAGCACATTGGGCCAGAAATCTCCCTCAAAGTAAGGCAACTCCTTGGCACTGGTTAAACGATCCTCTGTCGCCTGCTTGAAGATATCCTTTTGGGGTAAATTGAAAAGTTAGCGTTTTGCATGGATAGTATCTAAATCAGTCATTACTATCAGCTTTATCATTATATGTACACTGAGGTTACTCTAAATTGCTGTGCTACACACACTGTGGGAAGGGATAGCCTTTGGTTAAACAAGTATGTAAGAAAAGGTCTCAAATCCTGAATCTCAAAAATCATCACATTTCCAACACATGTAAGAATAAAGTTGCCTCTCTACCTTGTAATCGTGTACTATCCGCTCTGCCACGGCTTTGTCTAACATCTTCTTGTACCATTCCTGAAGGCGTTTGGGCTTTGGGATCTTCTGATCTGCAGGGTGACAGTGGAAGATGTAGTCGTCCCCTTCACTAGGTGGGCAAGCCCAGATGTGGCCAGTGGTGTAGCTGAGGAGAACACACAAGAAATTACAGATTAGCATAAGTAAGCGTTGTGATTAGACAAGTCATAATAAAAGTTGCATAACATGACCAAAATAAATGTTTTCTTTGAGCAGCAACACTCACCCTAACTTCTTGACATACTCCAAGTAGCCGATGAGGACTTCATGATAGACTGCTGTTCTTAGGCCACGAGGCCGGAAGAAGTGTACACTGTCCAGGTAGGAGATGTATACTCGCCTGAGTGGATGACAGGAAATACGAATATATCATATTATAATTTATTTTTAAAAAAAATCAATCAATTGTCAAGAGAAAAAAAGGAAGCACTTGGTTAAATAATGTTCTAATATGGTGACGTCCTTACCTCTGATTGGGCTGAGGGCAGTCGGATCCATACTCTTGAACATGCATCCCAAAGAAGCAGACTTCTGCTCCGTCAATGTCCTCAAATGCAAAAAGGGCTTTTGTCCTGTATGGGAAAGACTCTGACATCTCTCCACTATCCACAAATCTGTAGACGAAAACAAAAGTCTAAACTTACTGACTGTAAAATCAAGAACGGAAAATATATCTGCATTAATGAAATATAAGCTAATTACTTTATACTTTTTACACCAACAAAATCTTAGATTAAAGAACCCTACTATTTAACATGTATCAGTGTTCTCGCTTACAGAATGTTTCAAGCAGTAAAAATGTTACTTGAATCTGAATACTAACATATTTCTTTCACATTTACATAAAAAAATTCAAATGCAGTTTTATAAAAACAGGATTCATGTTTCATCACACTGAATGTGATAAAACAGGTTTGACCTTGCTGCAAGGTTTCATTCGACTGTAATTTACATAATCTAAACAAATCACACAAACTAAACAGGCATCGCCGAGTCTGGAGGTGAAGAGAAAGATTTGTACATGTTGAAGTCCGACAGTGTGTCTTGTTTCTAGTACCTGGACTTCATGCCTGGTTTAACCTCCACCACTTTGTCAGAGACATGGACAACACGAATGGTTACTTCTCCAGCCTCCGGGTGACTCTGACGCTTCAGGAAGTCATTCACCCTTACCTCCAGGTAATTGCCCAACTTCGTCTGGGGCAACCCTGTAGGGGGGGGGGGGGGCAAAGCATTTTTCATTTTAGTTTAGTTAACTTGACAACTGCCAAAAACAACAGGGCGGTAAAATAACTATAAGCTATGAGAAACCTGAATTCTGTTTAATCCAAATATGTACACGTGTATTTGACATACTGGGCCAAGCCATGAGAAACAGAAAGTGACCAAGTTATAGAGGAACACTAAACTGAACAATTTTATTTGGTACTGATATAATGGGATTCTTTGGTTAAGCACCAACACATATGGCACTGCAGTTTCAGCCTAGAGGCTTGAGTTTGTAAATGGTGACAACATGAGATTAATGTGTGATGGTAGTCTCATATTAATAGGTCAAAAAGTTGAACACACGTTCAGTACACCAGGTTTCTGTATGAAAGTATGGACAGTGAAAAGTATGAGTATAACAAAACCATTTGGATAAAATGGGACAGAAGCTCTTACTTTTGGCAGAATACTTGTTCTCTTTCCTTGTCTTATTTGCCTTCTTTAAGCAGCTGTCACACACAAAACTATGGAAAAAAGGAGGTTGTGTCAGTTGAGTTACATAAAAAAAATAAATAAATAAAAAAAAAAAACTATTTAGCAAATGACAGGAGGTTGTTTGCCTTAACCTTGAGAACTACTGGAAATTGCTACTCACCCCGATGGCCAAATCGTGTCATTGTGCAAGACACAAATCTGATGCATCCTGCGGCCGCAGTCCAAACATTCAACAAGCCTGAAAAGAGGGACCGAGATGAAGATACAAATTTAAGTTCAGTTTAATCTTTTTTTTCCCCCCCCAATGCAAAGATTTGACATTTGGCGAAGAGTTAACTTACAGTTCAGGGTCCAGTGTGTCATTCTTCTTCTTCTCAAACTGCTCCTTGTTAATAGATCTGAAATGAGTTAAGAGGGAGCATGACAACATGTAGAACAAGAGGAAAATTGTACAGAGGAAGCTATAAAAATAACTGTTGAGTGCAGGCTACAACATCTGCCCCTGCTGTGAACATTTAACTGTCAAGTAAAATTTTAGGTGCAGACAGAAAATGTAACAAAGCACATAGCTAAAAGTATCAGGAATGTGGCTGGAAGAGGACTAATAGCTAGTTAAATATTATATAATTAAATACTGTGTTATTATGTCAGGATGATAAGTTTCAAATAGATACAAGAATCTTTAACTGGAGCTATCTTGCTCAATAAACAGAATAATACTCACGTTTGTGGCTGGGTGGGGTCGTCGCCCAGGGAAACCGTCTCTCCCTGGATCTCGTTGAAACACTTCTCGCAGAAGTGGTACCTGTTAGCAATAAGCCCAAATTTTGGTGAACTACACCGTTCCCCACCGCACAGTCAATCACAGACAGCGCACGGGAGGGCAGTCACCAATTGGTACAGGACAAGGGCAAGGCAGGTTGCCACAAGCGGAGCAAACAGGAAGTAGGAGCGCAGGACAGCAGGATGTCGTCATCGCAAAAGGCCAGTCATGATTTTGAGAGGTGAGGGTGAGGGGATGGGTTTGGAGGTGCATGGTTGGTCAAGGCAAAAGCAAGCCAATGTTGATATCACAGCCATTGGAAGGGAGGATAGACGAGTCATTCGGAAACAAGACAACACACAGCAGAGAGCCGAGGCAAAGCATAGATTAGCAATTTGGACATGAGGATGAGCAACAACCACCATCACAGACAGCAGAGCAGCAGCAGAATCAATGGTAGCTAAATGTGAGGAGGGAGCTGGAGCAAGAAGTTGTAGCACAGGACATAATGCAGACACTGAACAAATACGATCAAGTGAGCACAGACAACTGCTCAGATGTTCATTCATTCACACAGTTCATTTTAAAGTCGGTCCTTTCACATTCCAGTAAGGATTTCATGGGTGTGCAAAAACTGAAGATGAGGAATCCAAAAAGATGCATTGTGGACAAATCTACAGAGAACGGACCACCATGTTGCAAGAGCAGTAACAAAACATGCTGATTCTTCCTAAAAGAAAACGCCCATTACAATGGAGTGTTCAAAAGATCACCAGTGTTTCCGACATATAGACTTTACTTGGGCAGGACGCCCAGGTATATTAACGGCTGCCAGAGTATATTTGGCGACCCATTTTAGCATTTTGCAAACACAGAGACAGATGCTATTTATTATGTTACAAGACGCGGACCCTGGATGTTTTACAAGACCCGGTAAAGCAAAACACACCACTGCAGGTGTCATTCGGTACCACGTTGGTTTTGATCACTGGTTCACTAAGAAAAACTTAAAGAATGTCAGAAGAGAGGACCGACTTAAAATGCCAGTACATTAGGCAACACATGAAGGTATAAAAACAGGGAATATGAAGTGAAGGGAAGCATTTAGGAAAACAAAATTAATCACATGAAGACTTTGATTAAAAAAAAAAAAAAAACACTTCTATGTTACCTACACAACTTTCTCTTACAATGCACAATTCAGCATTTACTTTTTTATAGTAAGTCTTTTCCAACTAATCTCTACCTTCCCTTTTACTGACACATCCATCAATCTAGTCATCCCTTCACTACATTGGCATTTTCCATCGTCTATACCTGTTCTGGTAGCTGAAGTAAGCAGCGTCTCGGGGAATAGTGCACAGCTGCTTTCCGTAGCAGCACAGTGTCTGGGGAGAGAACTCCAGCTGATGGACAGAAACAGAAAATGGGAGTTCACATTAAAGTACAGTGAAACATAAACATAGTTTCACCAACAAGACTTGTAGTTTATAGACTTTATTTAAGGAGTGGAATTGTATTGTTAAAATATGATTGTATTATGGCATCATTCAGCAAATTCCTATTGTACGAATTAAGGACTACAAGCAAAAATGTAGTACTTGTATGGACAAAAATATTGACTAGGACATGATCATTGCAAAACATGTGCAAACATGTTTTTTAAAATTTGATCCCACCTGTAAAAACTCCCCCAGTGGAGCGGAGCGGAGCCGATTTCCGTTTGGTTACATTTTGTACTAAAGTAATTACAGCTAACGTCAAGCAGTACTTTGCTCCTTCAGCCAGCCTCTCATAATAAGGGCCAATTGGTTTTGTTATTTGTCTGCAAAACCAAAAATAGCAGGGTCTAATGAGAGCTGAAATGTGATATGGTGGTGGTATGCTCAAGGCCAAATTTAGCTATGAACCACTTGCACAGCTTCCATTTTCAAATGCGAATGGTGCACGTTAATTTCTGTGTCCGGAACATCCTGAAAATATTCATACACACCACTTTATCAAGACACATTCTCAAAGTATGTATCTTTGTCTCACCTTCCTTCCGCAACAGTAGCCAAGGCTCTGCATGACAGGATCAATCTCCTGCTCAAAAACCTCAGCCAGCTTGGAGCAGTACTTGTAGACTCTGGATGTTTTGCGGTTGTACAGCCAGGCGTTGTTGAACATCAGCCAGATGTCATCCACATACTGCCAGGGATCCTGGTACTGACCTACAAGAAAACACAATGACAAAACTTTACAAAAGAGTAAATAACTTATTTTAAAAAACAGAACAGGTTCATTAAGTTTCCTGAGAATGACCAAACGTCGTAATATTTAGCAGCAAGTAGTACTAACCTGTGTCCAGCTTTCGCTTGATAGTAGACAAGTCCATAGGGTTCTTCACAATGTCAAAGTAGTCCTGCAGGAATAAAATGAGCATGTTTCAAGTTGAGCAGTTAAAACCTTTGTCTTTGTTTTCATGAGTTAATTATAGAAAAATAAAGACAAATATATTGAATACTGGAAAGAAACAACCAAAACACAAAGTACATTACAATGTTATCTAACCCTAAATAGAGAATTCACACTGGCAAATTACCTGAGCACAATAAAATGTCCTAAACTAAGAAAAATGTTGACATACAGAGAGTGAACACAGCCTGGCCATAGAAAAGGGTCGAGGCTGAGAGACTCTGCTCCCCTTGTGGGACAGGTAGACAGAGCTGCAATTTCTAACCATGCCTTAAATATAAAACACTAAGACAACAACACTTTGCAAACGTTTACAATTTTACCCCCATTTCCGTTAGCGGAGCACTAAAGCGGAAGTTAGCCTGCTTGGCCGGCAAAAGTCAACACAGTGGGCGCTGTAGTGCTACTATTGACTAGTGTTTGTGGGTGTAATTGCAGAATGACGGACACACCTACGCACAAGTATAAATGCATGGCTACGTGTGTAGCCTATGGCGTAGTTAGCATGTAGACCCTACGCAGGAGTATAAATGGGCCTTTAGTGTTTTATTTATTATATTTAATATTTATTTTTTACTGAATTTTATATATTTTTTTTTTTTTTATTAACACACAAACAACTTCTACTGTTTTATTTACTTATTTAGTGAAATGTATGAAATTAATTGTTCTTATGTAATTTATCTGTAGCTTTGGCAATACTGTTGTTATACATTCATGCCAATAAAGCTGATTTGAATTTATACACACAAGTATTCAGACCAACCACGAATTTTTGGCTCGCGACGCTTTCCTCGCGTGAGTACATTCGCTGCAAGTGTTCACACACAACGCGAGAAGGCGATTTAAACACGATAACGTGAATAAACAACTCACCATTACTACAGCTGTATGAACCCAAAGTAAACATTTTGCTGTAATTAAATAGCAATAAACGGATTAAACTGATGCCGAAATAACTACAACATGACGCAGATTTGTTAAACATATGTATTCATGCTTTGTCAGGTCTGTCAGCGAGACAGCAGGACAACAACTTCTAAAATGTTTGTTTTCTGAATGGAGTTTGGATCGATCAGGGCTATGCTAACTTGGTCACAGTAAAGTACAATGATAGCTGGAATAAAGTTACAGACACGTTTTCTGAACTCACCAGGTAGTTCAACCTCCTCGCTTTCTTTTCTCCCAGCAATGTCCAGTTTTGTCCGGTTTTTATATAAATATCAAGTCATAGTCCGACAAAGCTAACGCCGCTAACAACAACACTGGAACCGGATGTGCACGAAACCTAGCTGCTGAGAAGCTCCAGTGAAGATAAATCAATGTTGAAATCCCAAAAACTAAAGTAAAAAGCTAATTCACGAGAATTCCTTCACGTCGCCGACCCCGGCTCCTTCGCGTCGCATCACGCCGCCCGACAGGAAATAGCGGCTCTAAGCGTCTTTGCATTGACTTTGTATATAAACTCACCGCCCCGAACGCTCGCTTCGCTTTTGGTCTGAAAGCACCATGAGAGGGCAGTGAAGTTTATACAAGGCACAGGAACAAATACATCTTATCCTCAGCATGGAGACTTACAGGTATGCACAGCAGTTGTGGATCTACAGGCATTCTGAAGGGCAGAGACTCTGGATCTTGTCTGTAGAGAGATTCAAGTGTGGGCATCAGGGCCTGACGAAGCTCCTCTGGCTTGAAGACTGGGAAGAAATAGAGATCAGAGAGGAGAATGCGATGAAAGAGTAATCAAAAAACTTTGTTTTACACTGCTTCAATAACCCATTTGGATTCCATGACTGACACGTGGAAAAAACGGGATTAATTATATATTAATTATAGGAGCAATTTAAGAAGTGAATATCCTTACTCTTCTTTTTCACTGGGGCCTGTGGTGCCTCAGACGTTTCCTCTTCCTCTTTCACCTCCTTCTTTATCTCCGGTTTCCGGTCTTCCGTCTTCAAACTCGCCATTGGTTTTGTTGTCGATGTATCCATGGGAACCCCTTTACCTCCCTCTCCAGAACACTCTTCCTTTTTCAGCTCTGACTTCACGGGCTTTTCCTCTGTTTTGAGGTTGCTGAGCTTCCCTCCTTTAGAGCAGCTGCCGGTGTCGCTCTCCTCCTCCTCATCCTGCTGCTTGATCTCCATCTTGGGGTCGAGGTTGCCGGCTGAAGCGTCCGATTGTGGCTGCTGGGACGATGTGTCCAGGCTGCTGACAGAGGCTGGAGTCAGGACCTGACTGTCTGCCGGAAATGAACCCTTTTGGGACAGCTACAGAGAGACACAGAAACAAACTCAGGTGTGTGGAAATGGTGAATATGTGACACATAAAAGTGATAAAACAGGATAAACTGAGTAGCACAACAGGTGATGCATGGGACAACACCTACGATGCAAAGTTTAGTCATAACTAAGGCAACTGTAAAATTTTTGTGATATACAGGAAGCAGGAGATTAAAACAAACCTTAAGGACATGAGTTACAGCTACAGGATCAATAGAATCTGTGGAATAAGTTGAGCCGCTCTAAACGTTAAAATGTCTATATCAAAGGCTAAATCACACTTACCGGAGTGCGTGGCAGCTGAGCACCGTGCGGCGTTGAACTGGAGCCCAGTCCAGGGTGAGATGGAGTGGTTGAACCAGATGGCCCCATGTGCTGCTGCTGGAGGGACTTGTTGGAGCCTGGGCCCTGGCCAAGCTGGTTCTGCTGGGAGGCTGAAGGTGGAGGCAGCTGTTGTGCGTTAGGGGTGTGTGGCTGTGGAGTCTGGGACCCAGCTAGTCTGGGGGGTGTTTGGTGAGGAGTAGGAGATCGGCTGTGAGCAGGAGAGGGCGAGCTGCCACGCATGGCAGCCAAATGGGGGATGGAGTTGGGTTGCTGGTTTGTGTTAGATGGAGTCATTGAGGAAGTAGGGGCTCCAACAGCTGAGTTGGGACCTCCGCCACCTACGCTCTGAGGACCCATGGGTCCCACAGCGGAGACGCTGCCGGGACCGCTGGCTGAACCTGGCTGTGCTAGAGGACTAGCAACCGGAAGAGAGGGGGGCGTGCCCATCTGCGTCTTAGGTGAGCAGAGGATGAGGGTAAAGAATGAGATGAGAGACCAGAAGAGCGTCAATAAAAAGTATAATTCAAGAGTATTAAACATGTGTGACATGAGATCACTCTTAGGATCGCCTGTAATTTCAGAATTTGCACTTTAGAAAATTGCAACAACGATGTCAAAGGAAGTTGTTTATCAAGTCCACAGTAGTTTCATTTTAGGCATTTTTTTAGCTTTTCTAACTAACACTGGAACAATTTTAAAAACACTATATTTCTAAATGTAGTTTCTGAGTCAAAGCTCCTGTCCCAAGGCCCTGCTCTGGGTCTCTGGTATAGTACTCTCAGATGACACAGGTAAAGACTTAAGTGTAACAAGCAACAGGTAAAAGAACTTCAGGCCAGCTTACCTGTGCTAATCCTGCCTGTGGTCCAGGTTGGGCCATCCCAGCCGGAGCTGTTGCAACTCCTGGTCCTGACCCAGGAAACTGTCCCTGGGACAGATACTGGTTCTGAAGCTGGTTGACATTGGGCTGTCCCACTCTGGGTCCGACCATTCCCATCTACAGGTATAAAACGGCAGGGTTTTTAAATGCTTTTACAACTTTTTCATCGAAGCCATTTGACTGGTTCAAGTTATTTTGTAACAATTATTTTCCTAATTTAAATTATGTTTTGATATGAATACTTAAGTCCTGAAAGAAATTGAAATACACTCTCGTCAAATAAACCGATACCAAAATTCTGAAAACACGTCAATACTCCTTTTGCCAGGTACCGAAGGTACCGAAGATCCAACACGTGAAAGATGGCAATAAGTGCAGCTGCAGCGACAGCTCCGCCTCGACGAATAGAAAAGAGACGTGTATAGAAAACGGGTGAAGTTAGTTTTACTGCTGTTCCCTTCAGCAGCTCCAAGTCAAAGCTTCAATCCCAGTTCTCCCAGTTTTGGGATATGTTGGAGAGCTAATTTAGGCAGA
>NC_060163.1:8517330-8520357 GCF_021292245.1 Micropterus dolomieu | reverse complement strand
AACCTAGCTGCTGAGAAGCTCCAGTGAAGATAAATCAATGTTGAAATCCCAAAAACTAAAGTAAAAAGCTAATTTAATAAAAGCAGTTTACTGCACTTAGCTCCTACCGCGAGAAAACGGCGTAGTTGAATTAGAATCCGACCAACTACGGGGATTTATTTGTCCAATGGTTGTAGCGCTGCTCCCTGCTCCTCTCCCCCAAGTTTAGCAGCTGTCAGCCGGCCAGCAGATTTTCAGTTCCACGCTCTGCCTGGCCCTCTCCACACATCGCTCTGAAGCCATCGGTGACGTACGGACAATCTCAACACTGATAGGCTATCGTGACTCAGCGTCATGCGACTTTCTCGCTTGAGTTGAAAATACTCAACTCACGAGAATTCCTTCACGTCGCCGACCCCGGCTCCTTCGCGTCGCATCACGCCGCCCGACAGGAAATAGCGGCTCTAAGCGTCTTTGCATTGACTTTGTATATAAACTCACCGCCCCGAACGCTCGCTTCGCTTTTGGTCTGAAAGCACCATGAGAGGGCAGTGAAGTTTATACAAGGCACAGGAACAAATACATCTTATCCTCAGCATGGAGACTTACAGGTATGCACAGCAGTTGTGGATCTACAGGCATTCTGAAGGGCAGAGACTCTGGATCTTGTCTGTAGAGAGATTCAAGTGTGGGCATCAGGGCCTGACGAAGCTCCTCTGGCTTGAAGACTGGGAAGAAATAGAGATCAGAGAGGAGAATGCGATGAAAGAGTAATCAAAAAACTTTGTTTTACACTGCTTCAATAACCCATTTGGATTCCATGACTGACACGTGGAAAAAACGGGATTAATTATATATTAATTATAGGAGCAATTTAAGAAGTGAATATCCTTACTCTTCTTTTTCACTGGGGCCTGTGGTGCCTCAGACGTTTCCTCTTCCTCTTTCACCTCCTTCTTTATCTCCGGTTTCCGGTCTTCCGTCTTCAAACTCGCCATTGGTTTTGTTGTCGATGTATCCATGGGAACCCCTTTACCTCCCTCTCCAGAACACTCTTCCTTTTTCAGCTCTGACTTCACGGGCTTTTCCTCTGTTTTGAGGTTGCTGAGCTTCCCTCCTTTAGAGCAGCTGCCGGTGTCGCTCTCCTCCTCCTCATCCTGCTGCTTGATCTCCATCTTGGGGTCGAGGTTGCCGGCTGAAGCGTCCGATTGTGGCTGCTGGGACGATGTGTCCAGGCTGCTGACAGAGGCTGGAGTCAGGACCTGACTGTCTGCCGGAAATGAACCCTTTTGGGACAGCTACAGAGAGACACAGAAACAAACTCAGGTGTGTGGAAATGGTGAATATGTGACACATAAAAGTGATAAAACAGGATAAACTGAGTAGCACAACAGGTGATGCATGGGACAACACCTACGATGCAAAGTTTAGTCATAACTAAGGCAACTGTAAAATTTTTGTGATATACAGGAAGCAGGAGATTAAAACAAACCTTAAGGACATGAGTTACAGCTACAGGATCAATAGAATCTGTGGAATAAGTTGAGCCGCTCTAAACGTTAAAATGTCTATATCAAAGGCTAAATCACACTTACCGGAGTGCGTGGCAGCTGAGCACCGTGCGGCGTTGAACTGGAGCCCAGTCCAGGGTGAGATGGAGTGGTTGAACCAGATGGCCCCATGTGCTGCTGCTGGAGGGACTTGTTGGAGCCTGGGCCCTGGCCAAGCTGGTTCTGCTGGGAGGCTGAAGGTGGAGGCAGCTGTTGTGCGTTAGGGGTGTGTGGCTGTGGAGTCTGGGACCCAGCTAGTCTGGGGGGTGTTTGGTGAGGAGTAGGAGATCGGCTGTGAGCAGGAGAGGGCGAGCTGCCACGCATGGCAGCCAAATGGGGGATGGAGTTGGGTTGCTGGTTTGTGTTAGATGGAGTCATTGAGGAAGTAGGGGCTCCAACAGCTGAGTTGGGACCTCCGCCACCTACGCTCTGAGGACCCATGGGTCCCACAGCGGAGACGCTGCCGGGACCGCTGGCTGAACCTGGCTGTGCTAGAGGACTAGCAACCGGAAGAGAGGGGGGCGTGCCCATCTGCGTCTTAGGTGAGCAGAGGATGAGGGTAAAGAATGAGATGAGAGACCAGAAGAGCGTCAATAAAAAGTATAATTCAAGAGTATTAAACATGTGTGACATGAGATCACTCTTAGGATCGCCTGTAATTTCAGAATTTGCACTTTAGAAAATTGCAACAACGATGTCAAAGGAAGTTGTTTATCAAGTCCACAGTAGTTTCATTTTAGGCATTTTTTTAGCTTTTCTAACTAACACTGGAACAATTTTAAAAACACTATATTTCTAAATGTAGTTTCTGAGTCAAAGCTCCTGTCCCAAGGCCCTGCTCTGGGTCTCTGGTATAGTACTCTCAGATGACACAGGTAAAGACTTAAGTGTAACAAGCAACAGGTAAAAGAACTTCAGGCCAGCTTACCTGTGCTAATCCTGCCTGTGGTCCAGGTTGGGCCATCCCAGCCGGAGCTGTTGCAACTCCTGGTCCTGACCCAGGAAACTGTCCCTGGGACAGATACTGGTTCTGAAGCTGGTTGACATTGGGCTGTCCCACTCTGGGTCCGACCATTCCCATCTACAGGTATAAAACGGCAGGGTTTTTAAATGCTTTTACAACTTTTTCATCGAAGCCATTTGACTGGTTCAAGTTATTTTGTAACAATTATTTTCCTAATTTAAATTATGTTTTGATATGAATACTTAAGTCCTGAAAGAAATTGAAATACACTCTCGTCAAATAAACCGATACCAAAATTCTGAAAACACGTCAATACTCCTTTTGCCAGGTACCGAAGGTACCGAAGATCCAACACGTGAAAGATGGCAATAAGTGCAGCTGCAGCGACAGCTCCGCCTCGACGAATAGAAAAGAGACGTGTATAGAAAACGGGTGAAGTTAGTTTTACTGCTGTTCCCTTCAGCAGCTCCAAGTCAAAGCTTCAATCCCAGTTCTCCCAGTTTTGGGATATGTTGGAGAGCTAATTTAGGCAGA
>NC_060163.1:8498513-8517230 GCF_021292245.1 Micropterus dolomieu | reverse complement strand
CGGTGACGTACGGACAATCTCAACACTGATAGGCTATCGTGACTCAGCGTCATGCGACTTTCTCGCTTGAGTTGAAAATACTCAACTCACGAGAATTCCTTCACGTCGCCGACCCCGGCTCCTTCGCGTCGCATCACGCCGCCCGACAGGAAATAGCGGCTCTAAGCGTCTTTGCATTGACTTTGTATATAAACTCACCGCCCCGAACGCTCGCTTCGCTTTTGGTCTGAAAGCACCATGAGAGGGCAGTGAAGTTTATACAAGGCACAGGAACAAATACATCTTATCCTCAGCATGGAGACTTACAGGTATGCACAGCAGTTGTGGATCTACAGGCATTCTGAAGGGCAGAGACTCTGGATCTTGTCTGTAGAGAGATTCAAGTGTGGGCATCAGGGCCTGACGAAGCTCCTCTGGCTTGAAGACTGGGAAGAAATAGAGATCAGAGAGGAGAATGCGATGAAAGAGTAATCAAAAAACTTTGTTTTACACTGCTTCAATAACCCATTTGGATTCCATGACTGACACGTGGAAAAAACGGGATTAATTATATATTAATTATAGGAGCAATTTAAGAAGTGAATATCCTTACTCTTCTTTTTCACTGGGGCCTGTGGTGCCTCAGACGTTTCCTCTTCCTCTTTCACCTCCTTCTTTATCTCCGGTTTCCGGTCTTCCGTCTTCAAACTCGCCATTGGTTTTGTTGTCGATGTATCCATGGGAACCCCTTTACCTCCCTCTCCAGAACACTCTTCCTTTTTCAGCTCTGACTTCACGGGCTTTTCCTCTGTTTTGAGGTTGCTGAGCTTCCCTCCTTTAGAGCAGCTGCCGGTGTCGCTCTCCTCCTCCTCATCCTGCTGCTTGATCTCCATCTTGGGGTCGAGGTTGCCGGCTGAAGCGTCCGATTGTGGCTGCTGGGACGATGTGTCCAGGCTGCTGACAGAGGCTGGAGTCAGGACCTGACTGTCTGCCGGAAATGAACCCTTTTGGGACAGCTACAGAGAGACACAGAAACAAACTCAGGTGTGTGGAAATGGTGAATATGTGACACATAAAAGTGATAAAACAGGATAAACTGAGTAGCACAACAGGTGATGCATGGGACAACACCTACGATGCAAAGTTTAGTCATAACTAAGGCAACTGTAAAATTTTTGTGATATACAGGAAGCAGGAGATTAAAACAAACCTTAAGGACATGAGTTACAGCTACAGGATCAATAGAATCTGTGGAATAAGTTGAGCCGCTCTAAACGTTAAAATGTCTATATCAAAGGCTAAATCACACTTACCGGAGTGCGTGGCAGCTGAGCACCGTGCGGCGTTGAACTGGAGCCCAGTCCAGGGTGAGATGGAGTGGTTGAACCAGATGGCCCCATGTGCTGCTGCTGGAGGGACTTGTTGGAGCCTGGGCCCTGGCCAAGCTGGTTCTGCTGGGAGGCTGAAGGTGGAGGCAGCTGTTGTGCGTTAGGGGTGTGTGGCTGTGGAGTCTGGGACCCAGCTAGTCTGGGGGGTGTTTGGTGAGGAGTAGGAGATCGGCTGTGAGCAGGAGAGGGCGAGCTGCCACGCATGGCAGCCAAATGGGGGATGGAGTTGGGTTGCTGGTTTGTGTTAGATGGAGTCATTGAGGAAGTAGGGGCTCCAACAGCTGAGTTGGGACCTCCGCCACCTACGCTCTGAGGACCCATGGGTCCCACAGCGGAGACGCTGCCGGGACCGCTGGCTGAACCTGGCTGTGCTAGAGGACTAGCAACCGGAAGAGAGGGGGGCGTGCCCATCTGCGTCTTAGGTGAGCAGAGGATGAGGGTAAAGAATGAGATGAGAGACCAGAAGAGCGTCAATAAAAAGTATAATTCAAGAGTATTAAACATGTGTGACATGAGATCACTCTTAGGATCGCCTGTAATTTCAGAATTTGCACTTTAGAAAATTGCAACAACGATGTCAAAGGAAGTTGTTTATCAAGTCCACAGTAGTTTCATTTTAGGCATTTTTTTAGCTTTTCTAACTAACACTGGAACAATTTTAAAAACACTATATTTCTAAATGTAGTTTCTGAGTCAAAGCTCCTGTCCCAAGGCCCTGCTCTGGGTCTCTGGTATAGTACTCTCAGATGACACAGGTAAAGACTTAAGTGTAACAAGCAACAGGTAAAAGAACTTCAGGCCAGCTTACCTGTGCTAATCCTGCCTGTGGTCCAGGTTGGGCCATCCCAGCCGGAGCTGTTGCAACTCCTGGTCCTGACCCAGGAAACTGTCCCTGGGACAGATACTGGTTCTGAAGCTGGTTGACATTGGGCTGTCCCACTCTGGGTCCGACCATTCCCATCTACAGGTATAAAACGGCAGGGTTTTTAAATGCTTTTACAACTTTTTCATCGAAGCCATTTGACTGGTTCAAGTTATTTTGTAACAATTATTTTCCTAATTTAAATTATGTTTTGATATGAATACTTAAGTCCTGAAAGAAATTGAAATACACTCTCGTCAAATAAACCGATACCAAAATTCTGAAAACACGTCAATACTCCTTTTGCCAGGTACCGAAGGTACCGAAGATCCAACACGTGAAAGATGGCAATAAGTGCAGCTGCAGCGACAGCTCCGCCTCGACGAATAGAAAAGAGACGTGTATAGAAAACGGGTGAAGTTAGTTTTACTGCTGTTCCCTTCAGCAGCTCCAAGTCAAAGCTTCAATCCCAGTTCTCCCAGTTTTGGGATATGTTGGAGAGCTAATTTAGGCAGACGTTTCACAGTTTTGAATCACCTCAAAATCATCAAAGATGACGATGCAGTTTGCAGCGCTAAGAACTGAATGTCTGTCCAACACGCCTACTGTAGGCGGAGTTTGGACCGTCTGAAAAGTGCAATACGATCCATTTCAATCATCAATAACCGTTTTTCCAGTATAAAAATGTCAAACCAATGCCAGTACAGATAGTTACCACCCTGCAAGGCTGTAATTTCAACAGCCTGCTCATTTATGAATATATTGACATCAAACCACCTTTCATCTCTCCTGGACATTGTTCTGACATTGATTTAATTCTTCACTGGAGTAATATGCAGTAAGATAATCACAGACAAATGTATTTCTGCGTCAGTGTGGGGCAACGATTTAAAGACCCTAATGTTAGTTTAAATCATTTTCTTGCTTATATGTGGCTGTTAAATAAACAGAAACTGTAAAACTGTCGAATGTTAGATGACACGTGGTGTAAGGTTACGTTACCATGACAGCAGGGGTGTAGAAATTACTATGGCAATGAAAAAACACTTGGAAAATCAATTTTAAGTGACTACTACTAAAAGAAACGCACTCATGCTGATAATCCTGACGTACCAGGCTTGTGTTGAGACAAAAGCAAACAGGATTTGCAGTGCTGCCGTTGCCGTCTTGACAAAGTGGGCCGCGATGCTTACACACAAAGAAAACCAAACCATGTGAAACATAGTGTGCTCGGTACTGACCTGGTTGCCTGATGCTCCCATGGGGAGAGGAGGTGTGGACCTCTGGCCCATAGGCTGCATCCCCATCTGATTGAACTGGTTCATACCTGACAAATCACAAAGATACAGCTTGTATTTTGTTCTTAAATAGTTCCCATACATGCTCAGTGGTGCAAAAAATCTCACACCTTAATACGACTAACCATTCCTGTGAAAACAGGTTTCAGTCTCTTTGACTTAACTTGTGGGCTGACAAATACACTGTGTCAAATTTTGGTCCTAACAAACTGATAAATTAAAATAATGCGTCCAGGTTCCCAGTGGTTCTTTACCTGGGCCCTGCATCCTGTTGACCATCTGATTTGGTCCAGCTGGTCGCACCATTGGTGGGTCAGGGAGGGGACCGTCTGCAAAAACAGAGACATGAGATTAAGAAAATCAAGCCGTCATCTGTGCACAGTAGAGAAGGTGAGGCGAAAATGCAATAACAAAGCATGTGTGGAGAGGTTTGAACAAACTCTGGAATGTTTCAACCTTTTTAATTTTTTGTCAAGAAATATCATTGGCATTTGGACTCATGTGGCAACAAATGACTGAACAGAGACACCTGGAAATGCAGTTTAAACCTCTTTCAAAAGATCTGGTCTGATCAGGAGATTAATAATGTGTGTATAATCTGACCCGCAATAATGTGTAATAATCTGACCCGTTGTTTTTTCAACAGAAAAAACAACAACAATGAATACGGCAGAATGTATGACAAAAGTGACAGAGGCAAGAATCGGATTCACATCAACTCCCCTTCAGTCAGAGCTATTAAATTTTGCAACCGGGTAGGACAACCAATAAACAAGCTACAGGCAAGTCTATTCTGTCACTTTTAAAACCTGATTACATTCTTGGTCCAATAAAAAAACATAACTTACATCTTGAAAATGTATTTAATTGAGCCCATAGTAAAATCTGCCAAATACAGCAAAAAGAGGACATCAAGAAAACACAATATGAATAATCTGTGTCACAAATCTGAAGTTGCGTGGCTTGTTTTAAATCTCAATTTGTCAAGTAACACATACAAAACAATGTCACAATGCCCTCCCGATGGAAATTTGGAAGACATCTCCCTATCACAATGTCACATCCAGCCGGATTGATCATTCACAGGAATGTGTGCCGCCACGAGTAACATTACCTCATCCTAGTCTACATATGCTGTATGTCTACTCACTTGGAGGCAGTCCAGTCGGGGGCTGACCCATGCCAGCAGGCCCGAGGCCTAGACCCTGCTTCTGGAGCCGGGTCCTCCTTTTCTCCTCCAGCTCCTTCTGGATTTTATAGATCTTCTCTGCTAGCAGGTGATAGTATTCAGCCTGTCAAAAAGAGGTTAACAAAATAAGGAAAACATGGCAAGAGGGTAAACTTCTCGAAAAATGGAAGAGTTGTAGAAAAGTTTTTTGCTGAACTCTAATAACTATGGAAAGCTAGCAACAGTATAATTTACAGGAAGGGGATTTACCAGCTTCAAGTAATTCTTCAGTCGGGCTCATACACACTAGGTTTTTACAGACGCCCCACAATGGCAGATGTGTGATTTTTTTTTGACTGGCTACAGCCACAAAATGACAGGCAAACTTCCCAGCAGTTTCCTCTTCTTTTCTGAGTAACTCAGTGAGCTAAAGGAGAGAGCAACTTACTCTACTGTTGGCTGACTCATACATGTCTCCCTCAACTTTTCTGGCATAGGCCACAAGGTTCTCCATCCGACGGTCCTTGAGGGCTGCAGGGTCTGGAGTCGGAAAGATGGCCTGAACACTGAGGATGGGAGAACAAACAGAGAAGGAAAGCAAAAGGAGGAGCAAATGGGGAAGGAGGTGAAAAATGATGATGTTAACTCCTGTCATTTTTTCACATTTGTGTTGATCTGGCACCTGAACACTCAGTTTGTGTGGGTACCGGTGTTGTATCTTGGCTAGCTGCACACTACACGGTGATTAAATGTATATTGCAAAAAAAATGCGGGTTTCTTCTTCAACACTTACAGTTTGTGTACCAAATGGTTTCGTAGGTCCTGCGTGATGTCCTCATGCCAGCTTTTCCTCATGCCTGATGCAGAGGGAGGACCTGCTGTGGGCATGGAGCCGACCCCACTGGCATCATTCATCAGACTGGAAGATACAGAAAGGAATCATGTTAACCATTAACTTCTTTTTTTTTTTTTTTTATTTACGTGTGCGATAAAACGCTGAAAGTCTGAAGCTTATATGGGGTGGGCTATGGGATGGTGATGGTGCAGTGGATAAGACAGATGCCTTTGGTGTGAGAGACCGGGGTTCAACTTCCCACTGTGACCATCCACCATTGTATCCCTGAGCAAGACACTTAACCCCTAGCTGGCTCCAGAGGCGTGCGACCACTGACATTTATGGCAATTGTAAGTCGCTTTGGATAAAAGCGTCAGCTAAATGAATAAATATAAAATAAATATATATAGCCAGATAGGTGTTTCCAATCAAGGTGTCCTTGTTAAGGTGTCCGTGTTCCTTCTTACCCTTGGCTGTTCACATTGAGGTGCATCATGGTATCCTGCAACAGGCTGGCTTGTTGGCTCTGAGAGGAAGCTCCCACACCTCCATTTACTCCCAAAGGATTTGCACCTACACACAGAAAAGTTAGCATTCCTTCCTACTAATAATAATGCAGTTACATACCTTACTCTTGAACGTGTATTTCCTAATGTCTTCGTGACTACATGGCCTCAAAAGAAAATTCTTTAGGTGGTGATCAGACTATCTACATCATTGCTCCTCTTTTCTTTTACCTGGAGCCCTTTTAAAGGCACTTTTGTTCCTGGCAATAAACAACTACTGAAAGGCCACATGAAGCACCTAACTTTCCACGTGATTTTCTTACTAGCTGAACTTTTTTAAATCCTTGACTGGGCTCTGGAAAGATACTAAGCTCTCGGTGCTGTCAGGAACAGGGAAAAGTATTTCTTTCTAGTGAAAATACTTGTAGCAAGTGAACATGCAACCTAACTCACCCATTGGGTTCAGCGTCCTCATGCCAGCCTGGCCTTGCAGACCTTGGTTGGGCATATTGGGCTGGGCAGTCTGAGCCTGGATCTGGTTCCCCTGGTAGGTGAGGCCCAGGGCTGCGTAGGCTCTTTCTATGGAGCTGGGGTCAATCTGGCTCGGTGGGTTGAGGTTGGGAGTACTTGGCTGGCCACCAGGTACTGCCCCAAGAGAGCTGCCCAGACCTGCACCGGACACACCAAGTAGAGCTGTAAGGACATAAGAAGAAGAGAGGAAAGGGTTAATAACACATCTGATCTGTTCACCAGAATATATATAAAAAAATAAATAAAAAAAAACATATAGATTTGGCTCACTAATACTGCCATGGCTGTGGGATTCAATACAGCACAAAGTAAGGGTGATAACATCACAATATTAAATAGCAATATCTTTCTATATCAATATATATTTGTAAAATCACATAATATACGTACAATTGACGACAATATAACAATACAATATGATGATATCATTAATATGTACAGTGTATTGTGAACAGTAGTGTTGTTTGGTCAGATACAGACACTCACACTGCGGGTTCCTCTTGTCTCCAGCATTCTTCAGTGGCAGGCAGACAGGACAGTCATGTCGCGTGCAGTTCTTCCAATGGGAGATGATCTGCCTCGATGATGCACAGTGAGCAACTGAGAATGAGAAAGGGCAGGTAGACAGGATGAGTTGGTAAACACCGTGGTATATAAGGGAGGGGAAAGAGGCAGAAGAACAATAATGAAACTAAGTGTTGTGAAGTGACCAGTGGAAAAATAAATAAATAAATAAAATAAAGAGATGCCTGCCTGTTACTTAACAACAGCTGCTGAATCAAGAAGACAGAAAACTGTTATGAAGTTAACCTAGTGCTGGTGTTATTTTATAGTTTTATTACACAAAACAAACAAACAATACTCTATATAAAGTTAATAACAGATTTTTTCCTGAATAAACTACGCTGGGCGCGTCCTTTTTAATAAAGGAATATGTTAACTGATTCAATACAGCTTCTTTGTGTTTGAATAATATTTTTGAGGTGACACTGGAGTTCCACAAATATGATGTCCAAGCAATATAAAAGTGGGTCAACAAAGACAATATTTGTTAAATGGACAGATGCTGGGTGATTGTGATCTCACTAGGGTTGTCAATTATAATATAAAAGGTGAAATAACTCTGCGTTATCCTTGATAACACTTGAATATCTCTGTAACAAGCACAGGATCGTGCAGCCTCCCTTCTACTCACCCTGACAGGACTTGCCAGCCTGGCAGTGCGTCATGTGGTTGAGGACGTTCTTCATGGTGCGGCAGTGGGGCAGGTTGCACTGTCGGACTTCACCGTTGGCCTGCTCCCGCCGCTGGCACTTGTGTGCATGAAGCAGGAGTACAAGTTGCTGCTGGATTAGCTTGCGCTTCTCAGGGTCAGCTGTGGGTGGTGCTCCGGCTGCCGCTGATGCTGCAGAAACCTGGGCACCGGGACCCACCAGACCTGCCTGCGCATTGGGCACCATCCCTGGGGCCCCACCCACAGGTGCAACAGAGGGACCGCCCACACCTGTTTGAGACTGTTGGGAGCCCTGGTAAGAGAAGTGAGAGGGAATAAGAGGACGTGACATAGATGAGAAGAGTAGCAAATACATAGGAAATAGGGAGAGTTAAGATTGAAGATATCAGGGAATACAGAGCCGTAAACAGTGGCACAGTGGGAAGAAACGCAAACAGGCAGAGGTGAGGCACAAAGCAATCATTTTGATTTTGCTTCTTAAATCTGCCAACTTGGTAAAATAATTATAGTACAACTCATTCTTGCATGTGACAAACATTTTTTCAGGTGGTTTGTATTTGTTCCTTACCATGGCACCCATTCCTTGCAGGGGTTTCTTGTCTACATTGAACTGGGTCAGGCTGTTGGCCATGGGACCTTTACTCTGGAGCTGAGGGCCCAGCCCTGCGCCTCCCAGACCTTGATTCCCCTGCCCTGTATATGGGCCTCCAAAGGCCCCTGGGTTCCCCATCATCCCCATCTAGGAGGAAAAAAGGAAAACAAGGATAAACAGAAGTTAGTAAGCATGACGAGGAGTTATGAAGTGTAGAAGAGCGATGTAGGGTCCATCAGACGAAGTACGACAACAATTACCGATGCAGCGGCAACCACATTTCAATGATGTCATTAATTGAACTGTTCATGTAACAGTATTTTGTGTTCTGGCAGTTTGCTACATACTATTCCAATGTCTCCCCAAGATCTCTAATCCTAGCTTAAATGAGCAGGAGTTAAAGGGAAGTTTTCATTTCCCAAAATAACATTAGAGCACGTCTGTTTTTACCACGGGCACTTTTTATTGCTCAACAGCAATTAAGCCAACCACCACTGAAGGGAGACTTCAGTTATCCAGGTTACAGCATCATGTAACGTGTAATTAATCAATTAGAAAATCATCTAAAACATATGAAAACCAAAATGTAACATCAACAGCAGTAACAGTAGCCAGCAGTGTGTGTGACAGCAATCTGACATCAATAGTTCCCCTTTTCTCTCGGCACACTGAAGGAGTTGTTTGAAACCACTGATCTATTCCTCATTAGTACCCCTGTCTCTTCACTCTCCTTACACTGTCAATTGTCTTCATAAGCTGCAATGCATTTTTCCTTTTACTGCTTCCTATATCTAACCCGGAATCCCTCTCACTGCTTTTGATCTCTATGGCTCCAGTGTCTCCACCACATTAATTCAGCAGCAGCCTGCCACTGCAACAGTTTTACTGTCACTCCTGAGGGACTGTCAATCACACAAGCAGAGCAGTTTTCTGCCACTTCAACTCGAAGCAAAGCATGCTGTGCATGGTTGTTAAAATACATAGATACAGTCATGTACCCAAAGCACTACTTTGTGGTTGTAAAGGGGAAAAAAAGCATCTCTTGCATCTCTCTCTCTGAGTGGAGAACCAAACTAGAGTCTGCAATAAATTAGCTTCAGTTAAAGGGAAAAACAACAGCAAAATCTAATCTGTGAGTATGTTTTACACATAAACTTGTGGATTTGACCTACAATCAATCACGTGCAAAAATCTGCTGTCATCAACTGTACTTACTAAATGATGCAAGTAATGATGCCTTTAATAATTATACACAAATTATTGCCAAAATTAGTTCATGATTCTGTTTAAGAAGTTACAGTTTTGGGTAGTGGAAAGATTTTGAAAATTAACTGGAAGATTATGTGAGTTCGGGGAGAGCGTGTACTTGAAATACAGGATTTTATTTTCAACAGTCATATTCCATACACTGCATAGAATTTTAGAAAAGAATTAAACAGTTCATATGTTAAACTATGTTACGAGGACATTTCTGAAAGAATTCCTACCTTGTTCATTGCTCCAGGTTGCTGGCCTCTCATCCCAGGCTGGCCCCCTGGTCCCTGCTGCTGTAGGGTCTCAGCCAACAGGTTGCTGTTGCCACCCATCCCCTGATTCCCAAAGCCCATCCTGGGGGAGCCATTCATCACCTGGCTCCCTATCATGCCTGGCTGCTGCGGTCCATTATTGCCTTTCTGCTGCGCTCCCATCATGGCCCTGTTCATGCCACCCATCATTCCAGCTGCAGGATTCTGTTGCTGCTGCATCATGTTGGCTTGCTGCTGAGGGGAGAGGTGCTGCTGCTGCCCCTGGCCCATCATCTGCGGAGGCCCCTGGCCGGGGGATGCCTTCATGTTTGCCAAGTGTTGCCCCATGGCTGTGGGGCCTCCTGGGCTGCCCATGGCTCCTTGGTGACCTTGTTGGGTCGCAGTGGGTGCGCCTGACCGTAAAAGCTCAGACAGCTGTTTGTGCTTGGCGACCGCATCTTGGCCTCCGCCAACACCCCCAGGAACCCCTCCTGGTCCGAGCCCAAGACCCATTCCTCCTGCCCCTCCACTGCCTCCTCCAAGACCCAGCCCTGCAGGTCCTCCTCCAAGAGTGGTGTGCAACTGGCTGAGGTCCCCTCCATTGACCAGGCCTGGTTCATTAGAGCTGATGAGCTCATCTGGGAGATCATGCTCCAAGTCAAATAGTGAGCCAAAATCTAAAACAGGGAAGAAATGCAAAGTTTAGGAGGGGGGACACAATGATGTTGGGAGACAAAAAAGGGAAGGGGGTTAGGGGAGGACAAAAAGGGCCACAGCCATGTTAAGCTGGTATAATCCTTAATTTTTCAGCATGACTGAGTGAAAATGCAATTGCATGCTTGACATCAAAATCTGTTAACAGGTGTATTATCAATTTACTGCCATCAGAAAATAATAACATGCCATCAAGCACAACACAACTGAGCACTAACTACAGGTGAGATCCAGAAGAACTTCAGAGTGAGAGTGTGTGTGTGTGTGTGTGAAGCTGCCTGCACAAACATTAATGCAAACACACGTGCCCGAATGGCATTGCTCGCACAGGGATTCCCTGACCAGTAAAGTGATCCAACAGGTTTATATAGACAAGGTGACGAATGGACCATTTCATAGAAGTAATGCCACAAAATGGAGCCAAGTCGGTAGAGATGCACACTCACTGCGTCAGTCCGTATCCAAGGAGTTCAGCAGCACACGGCTTAGGCAATCAAGATCTTCTATCTTTAAAGATGGACATCAAGACCAAAAAGCCCACACCCCCAAATTTCTCAAAGCACAGAATCGAATAAAGTCGTGACAGGTTGTTCTTCCATCAATCAATTTTTTTTTCCCCAACGCTGTAAGGTACCACATTACTCTCCCAATACAAGATCACAAAAGTGTGTTTTTTCTGTTTCATACAACTACAAAGTGAATACTTAATTTTTCTGGTTACAGGTCAGATTAAGTAAGTGATGAAGACACCACTTTCAGCTCAGGTCACTTGCCATTGTTTTGGTGGTTTTCTTTTACATTTTGATTAATTGTGATATGTTAAATGATTTATCTACAATGAAAATAATGTGCAATTGCAGCCCTAACTTTTAATTAACTAAATGAGCCATTTTTCATAAGCGGCAAACATTTACAAACTGATTTTTGAAAGTACAAGCACAGACACAAGTATGTAAGAACTTATACCAATTCCTCATCATATGCTTTTATTTCTCAAATTAACTATATCTCAGAAGACAATACACATGAGACATCACTGCACTGATAACATAAACGTGTGTCTGGATGATTTTACCGTCAAAGAACCTTTCCACAGATGTTGACAATCACTGACAGCCTGAGCTGCGCGGGCAGCATAAGATGCAGCTGTTCTTGGTAAAATGATTGAGTGAAGTGATGAAATCTGTGTGAATATTTCGTGATTAGAGCAGTATTTGCTTGCTAGCTTGACTCACTGGTTAATATCGCAGTGGCTGGGCATGGCGCTGTCCATGCTCCACAGTTTCGTTCGCAGGCCACTATTCCAGCTGCTGTCACACGCCACAAAAAATACACCAACAATGGCAAATTGAACGATCAGTCGGACCCGTGGGCCTAAATTTAGCTCTCCAACAAGGCTATCCCCACTACCATCGGTAACCTGTGCTTTCACCGAGCTTATCAACGGTAACTTGTCAACGTTAGTTGGGAAAGGGTTAGGGTTAGTTATGATGGGGCGACACCACAATTTGTTTTAGACGTTAGGAGCCTTAAAAACTGAAATAACAGACTGGGGCTTGGTGTAGCGGACTGTCAATTTGGCACAACTGTAACACATCAAACTTTATAAGTTGGCCTGGCATTAGGCTTATTATCAGCCCGGCTAAAGTAGCCATTAGCCACGGGAGCGAGGACCCACATTCAGATAGCTAACCTAGCCTTAGCCGAGTGGCTAACCTCCGGCTAAAATGGATGTTAGCATGTGAGCTAGCTGGGGGAGCTCTTCTTCACGTCCGACACACACTCACTACTAGCAAGCTAACATTAGCAAGCTACGACAAAAACAGAGGAGTAATCCCGCGTCTTCTGCCTCTTTCAAGTAAACACAAGCCTCCGAAGATTAACAAACTTAACTAATAACACCGTAACAAATGATATCATGAAACAATACTTACCATTTCCATCGCTGGCAGAGGCGGAAAGTGCCGGAGAGGAGAGTTTAGGCCTCTTGGCTGAAGGCGGGCCAGAGTCCAGAACGTTCTCGGCCATATTTTTTCGAAATAAAAATATATAAAGTATCCACAATTGCAGACGTTTTCACGCCCTTAGAACCTCATTCCTTTTCGTTTCCAATATTGCGACTTTTCCCCCTCCTTTTGGGGGACTAAGAGGGGGAAAGTCCCGTGTACAAATTACTCCTCTTTCCCTGGGTTCGCCTCTCGATTTCAGCCTCGGCGTATAACAACCCCCCTCCCTCCCTCGTCGGATTTTTTGTTCTTTATAAATTTCTGCCAGCGGAGGAGGAGGGGGTCGGTGAAAGTAAAGAGGGAGACACACGCAGCGGCTTCCCTCTAAACTTACACAGCCTCTTCGGATGTAAATAAACTGTCCCCGGGCCTCTCTCCCATGGTTGCATCAGTCATTTCAACCTCCTTTCCAGCGGAGTGTGGATGGAGATAATGTCGGGCAGAAACGGCTCGTCTGCCTGCGAAGTGATGGTGGTTGTGGTAGTGGTGGTGCTGCTGGTGGCAGCGGGTAAGGATGAGGGGATGTAAATAAAAAAATAAAGCTGAAAAATGTGCAGCTGTAATGGTGGATAAAGTATTATGTTTATTCGCTGGGCTGTGCATGTATAAGAAAGAAAGAAAAGTTATTCATTGTGAAATTAATCTATGCAGTAAACTGAACTTGCATCTGTGTTTTGGTGAGTTTTAAGATTTCACGATTTAGTCATTTTATTGTGTACATGCATACATAAAAAAAATTATATGCTGTTCCCCCCAGCCCACAGCAGTGCAACAAGAAAGAAAATACACAGTAGCCTATATAATAAGTTTGTTGCAAAGAAGGATTGTTTTAAACAGTTATCAAGTAATCTAGTTGCTAATAAATTTTGCAGCCAGGACCTTTAAAAAGAGTAAATTAAACATTAAACAACAATTAAACAAACAAGTGCAGCAGACCAAGGTGGGTTCACAAACACTGAAAGTTGTATGCACATCTGGAAAGACTTGGTGAAACTTGATTCCTCAGTAATTGATATTAACTAATTTAAAGGCCCAATCTTGCCATCTTTCTATCATTACTCAGCATGTCCTTCTGTTGTGACACTCAACGAGCCCTCAGTCCAAATGTATTCCTGTCTTGTTCATGCACCAGAACAGTCGTAAGCCTTTACTCTGTCACTTGTTGAGTATTTATTTAGCCCGTCAAAGTAAATTTGCTGCTCGAGTCTTCATTTTTTTTCCTCTTAAGGAACACACCAATTAATTTACTCCAGTAAAAGCGTTCAAAATCATCCCGTAGTCTTTGAGGTTTCCCACTGCAAAGCAAAGACCAGTTTTGACTTTTTCTTGTCAACCTTCACTTACAGCAGCACAAGAGCAGTTATAGTGTACATGCTCAATATAGGTGTAACTGCTTCACAGCCATTCATTCACAGTCTTATTCACAGAGGTTAATCTTAGCCTGTCAACACTCAGCATTCTCAATGTTTCCCAAAACACCCACAATTAGTAGTTTTAATGTTAGATTTTCAAAATCCAGACTGTATGACAGCGTAACATTTACTGTATATCCTTTATGTGCTTGTTCCACGAATCATTTGGAGTAATCTTATGCTTATTTTGAGTTGAATAGTTAAACCAAAGATGTAATTTTTAATTACTGCAGATTTACATAATATGAAAACATGTAGATGTCTTAAGAATACATGTACTCTCTTCTAGAATCTAGAATAAAGTTTTGTGAATCTAAAATGTGTTTGGCCAATTACAGTAGTATTCCTACTGAATGACCAGTGGGACAAAAGCAGTTTGTAAAAGAAGACCAATGTGTTCACTGTTAGCAATGGGAAAGAGTAGGATTTTACAGATTTACAATAAGGAGCTAAGTACTTTACACACACTATGTAAACTGTTTGTATGAAACCTGTTTGTCAGGCCTTTTGGGGTGCATTCTGTATTCATATAAGTAATTAAATGGGCTATCAGAAGTATAAAAATATATGCTGCATGTGGTCATTATTTGAGAAAACATGAGCTTCTGTCACTGTGGGTTTTGGTTATCACACCAAATGCATCCTCTTTATTACAGGTGACAACATTTTTTGAAGGTGAACTCAATTTGACATAATCAAAAGTGAGACTTGCTCTTCTCTTCAGCCAATCTAGCGCATGCATTCTGGTCTTGCCCTCAGCATGAGAACTACCATCAGTGAGGTTCTTGGGATGACGTTAAGACCTTTTAGCTATATTTGGTACAGCAGATGCAACTTTGGGTTTAAATGCAAACCAGTCTGACATCATTACATTCACATTGTTTTTGGCCTGAAGGAGAATTTTGCTGGTGTGGAAATCTACCACTCCTCCATCTGCTGCTGTTTGGCTAGAAGACAAAATGCTTTTTCTAAAACTAAAAAAGATTAAATTTACACTGAGGGGGTCTGTGAAACATTTCTACTTGAAATGTCAACCTTCCATGTCATACTTTGACGGTCTATTGATTACCTCACAGAATAACTAAAGCATTGTAAATTAGCGTATTCTGAACCATCTAACATGTTGTAGGGGTTGTGCCTTGGAAGGGCATGAAAATGTGCAAATACAAGACCCATACCGGCTCGGACGTCGCCCTGGTCAACAAGGTCCGCGTCAGGTGCTAAGGAACCAGGGCAACTTGATGACAAATGGGCTACTGGAACAAGACATTTCTGGACTAGAGCAGAAAATATGGATCTGATGCAATGCTACTATACATGCGATCCCGGGGAGAGGGGTTATATGCAGAGACTGTGGGATATATGGATGCTTCGAAACCCATCATCAACACCGACAAAGAAACATCTCCTAGCTCAGTTTTCTAACATCCGAAAACGGCAGCTCCTATCACAACTAGAGATTGATAAGGTACAACAAATATGCACAAGTCACCATCAAGTGCTGCACATACCAAGGCGATGCACTATCCCCACTGCTGTTCTGCAGAGGCCTGAACCCCCTCAGCCAGATCATCACAAAGACTGGCTATGGATACCGGTTCCTATGGTGGTCACCTCCTCTACATGGATGACATCAAGTTGTATGCCAGAAATGAGCGAGTCATCGACTCACTGATCCACACTACCAGGATCAACATCAACAACATTGGAATGTCATTCGGCCTGGACAAGTGTGGCCACATGGTATCAAAAAGAAGAAGGCCACATTGCAGATGTTCAGGACAGCTACAAATATCTTGGGGTGCCGCAGGCAAACGGAAAGGAAGTCCGCCTCAGCCAAATACCTACAGAGTGTAAGGCAGGTCCTGAAAAGTCAGCTGACTGGGAAGAACAAGATCTGAGCCATCAACACATACGCCCTGCCAGTCATCGGATACCCCGCTGGTATAATAAACTGGCCAAAGGAGGAAATCCACTGACATCAAGACAAGAAAGCTCCTCAATCCCCAAACTACTGTCCAGGATGAAACGACAAAGATCCAGGAGTACATCATGGAGATGGCCCCCAAAGATTATCTTAGTCAATACTTCAGGCAGCAGAAACCCAAGGCTGAGGACAAGGAAGACGAAGAACCTTCATGGAGAGACAAGCCGCTGCACGGCATGTACCACAGACAAATAGAAGAAGTAGCTGATATCAAGAAATCCTACCAGTGGTTGGAAAAGGCTGGACTAAAGGACAGCATACATTAATCATGGCGGCACAAGAACAGGCACAAGATCCATAGAGGCTGAGGTCTACCACACCAGGCAGGATCCCATGTGCAGACTGTACAAGGATGCCCCTGAGACAGTACAGCACATAACAGCAGGATGTAAGATGCAGGCAGGAAGTGCGTACATGGAACACCATAACCAGGTAGCTGACATAGCGTACAGGAAAATCTGCCATGACTATGGGCTGGAATTCCCAAGATCGAAATGGGAGACACCTCCTTAGGTAGTTGAGAATGACCGAGCTAAGATCCTGTGGGACCTGAAGATCCAGACTGACAAACTGGTGATGGCTAACCAACCAGACATCGTGTTGATCGACAAACAGCAGAAGAAGGCTGCAGTGATAGACGTGGCGATCCCAAGCGACAGCAACATCAAGAACCACCAGGAGCGTCAGTGTCCACAGTGAGGAGTGTCAGCAATGTCTGGTTGATCTTCGCATTGCAAAATACACAATCTAATTATGAGTATAATTCTAAAAGAAAGCTAGCACTGCATTCTCATCGGTGCCCCCACACATTTAAAAGCATATTATTTATTTTTTCCAAGCCTGTCTTGATACAATACTCACATGCCAAAATGTTAAGCGTTACTGGTGGTTGTCATGATTCCTTGTCTATACTGACTCTATAACGCTTTCTTAATCTGACTCAACTGTAAGAGGATGAGGACAAAATTCTAAAGTTCATTAGAAACAGTTTTGAGGCTTCAGCAGTCTGACTTAGATAAGTAAGTAGGAAGTGGGACATCATTGATTTTTTTAACTAGACTGCTTAAGCCTCATTCAGCTTCAACTGTGGATCGATACCCGGTTCTAAAAGGACCCGGTTCCAAAATTTCTCAAAACCCGAAAATCAATAAGGTCCGAGCTGATCAATACTGCTATCGAGACTAGCGGGTCCTATAATGTAATGTTAAAACACGATAAATAAGAAAACGAATGTTTCCAATAATAGCACCAAAACACGGTATAACACAGGCCCGGGACTGTTTATCATCAGGCTGCAACCTCTGCCTGCTCTCGGTCGTCTCCCACACACACACACACACACACACACACACACACACACACACACACAGCGGCCAGCAGAGAGAAACGCCGCTCCGTTGCGGTGGAGTTGCCGACAGCTACACTCATGTACTTGCAATAAAACCTTTGCGAGTAAAAAGACAATACTTTATCAATACACCTGTCTGTAAGGTAACGTTAAGCATGTACAAAGGGTTCATTTAATCATCTCTATAATCAGTCTCTCATCCTGCATGTTTTATACAAGCACAGCTAACGTTAACTTTTAGCCTAATGTTAAAAACAAGCTAAATAGAAAGATGTCTGTCTGGAGCATAGACTGCTCTGTAGTCTTAAAATCTGGCACATTGTTGTAAACTCAGTTGCTGGCTCCTTCAACCAGATAACGTTACCTGCAGGCAGTGACTAACAGCAGAGAGGAGGTGACTGAGACAGACTGATGCCTGAGTTTTTATTCTTTTTAAACGTCACTCAGTATTGTGATGTCAGATATTGAGTTTACATAGTGACTTTGCTGTTGTAAACATTAATGTTGCTGCTCTAGAAACAACATTTAGTTGTATTTAAAATATCAAATTCAAAAACAACCAGGCAGTTAATATACACATTTCATATGTCATCTAAATATATTACAATTTTATTGCACATTGAATATTTTCCTCATACCGTGCAGGTCTACCTCATGCCTGTTGGGTCTGGTCTTACCAAATAACCATCACCAAATTCTCAAAAAAACTCTGAAAAACTGAATGCAGGTGGCGGAAAACAAATCTCCAGGTTCATTATGACACCTATAAAGAGAGACTTCGCATTTATAATTTAGAACTGAGAAATGCAAGGCGGTCCTTCTTCTCTGACATCATCACCAAAGACACTAATAATGCACGTGCCCTGTTTGCTACTGTCGACAGGCTAACCGACCCTCCTGTGTCTGTAGCCTCTGACCTATCCACCAGGGCCTGCAATGAATTTGCCTCCTTCTTCACAGACAAAATTCAAACAATTAGACAAGCAATCAGGTGCCTCCATGTCAGTAACAGGATATGTCTTGTCCCTGTGTCCACTTAAAAACAATTCATATAGCATGAGACAATATGATTCTATTAACCATAAAAACCTGGAGGACATAATACAACATCTGAAATCCTCCTCATGCTGCCTTGATATTTTGCCAACAGGTTTTTTTCAAAACGCATGGCCTCAGATCTACTACAAATTGTCAACATGTCTCTCCTCTCAGGTTTTTTCCCCACAGGCCCTGAAAACTGCAGTCATCAAGCCACTCTTAAAAAAGAGCAATCTAGACAGGTCACTAATGAGTAATTACAGGCCCATATCAAATCTCCCATTTTAAAGTAAAATCATTAAAAAGGCTGTTTT
>NC_060163.1:8494826-8498413 GCF_021292245.1 Micropterus dolomieu | reverse complement strand
TCTGACATCATCACCAAAGACACTAATAATGCACGTGCCCTGTTTGCTACTGTCGACAGGCTAACCGACCCTCCTGTGTCTGTAGCCTCTGACCTATCCACCAGGGCCTGCAATGAATTTGCCTCCTTCTTCACAGACAAAATTCAAACAATTAGACAAGCAATCAGGTGCCTCCATGTCAGTAACAGGATATGTCTTGTCCCTGTGTCCACTTAAAAACAATTCATATAGCATGAGACAATATGATTCTATTAACCATAAAAACCTGGAGGACATAATACAACATCTGAAATCCTCCTCATGCTGCCTTGATATTTTGCCAACAGGTTTTTTTCAAAACGCATGGCCTCAGATCTACTACAAATTGTCAACATGTCTCTCCTCTCAGGTTTTTTCCCCACAGGCCCTGAAAACTGCAGTCATCAAGCCACTCTTAAAAAAGAGCAATCTAGACAGGTCACTAATGAGTAATTACAGGCCCATATCAAATCTCCCATTTTAAAGTAAAATCATTAAAAAGGCTGTTTTTCAACAGCTTAGTGCTGTCTTGGCACTAAATAACTGTTTTGATGTCTTACAGTCAGGTTTTCGACCACACCACAGCACTGAGACGGCTCTTCAATGACCCATCATGATCCATTTAAACATTGACAGTGGCAGAATTTCAGTCTTAGTTTTATTCGATCTCAGTGCTGCATTTGACACGGTCGATCACAACATATTACTAGACAGACTTGAAAACTGGGTTGGATTTTCTGGCACAGTACTAAAATGTTTGAATCCTACTTAAAAGGACAGGGACTACTTTGTGTCTATAGGTAATTACACATCTGAGCTGACAAAAATGACATGTGAAGTTCCCCAAGGCTCCATTCTGGGGCCTCTTTTGTTTAACTTTTACATGCTTCCACTGGCTCAGATTCTGAAAAACAACAAAATATGTTACCATAATTATGCAGATGACACACAGATTTACATAACCATTTCACCAGGGGACTATGATCCCATACGGGTGCTGAGTAACTGTATTGAGCAGGTCGACAATTGGATGTGCCGGAATTTTCTTCAATTGAACAAAGATAAAACTGAAGTTATTGTTTTTGGAGCCAGGGAGGAACGAATGAAAGTCAGTGCTCGACTTCAATCTGTAATGTTAGAACCACAAATCAAGCCAGAAATCTTGGTGTAGTTATGGACTCAGACCTGAATTTGAGGAGCCACATTAAGACAATTACAAAGTCATCCTACTATCACCTGAAGAATATATCAAGGATTAAAGGACTTATATCTCAGCAAGACCTGGAAAAACGTATCCATGCATTTATCTTCAGTCGACTCGACTACTGTAACAGTGTCCTTACAGGGCTCCCAAAGAAATCCATCAGACAGCTGCAGCTGATTCAGAACGCTGTTGCTCGAGTCCTCACTAAGACCAAAAAAGTTAGCTTTATGTCCCCAGAGTCAAAACTAAACAAGGAGAAGCAGCGTTCAGTTATTATGCTCCGTATATCTGGAACAAACTCCCAGATAACTGCAAGTCTGCTGAAACTGTCAGTTCTTTTAAATTAAGACTGAAGATTTCTCTTTTAACCATTGCTTTTAATTAAATATTTAAGATTTTTCTTTTTACCACTGCCTTTAACTAGCAGATTGATAACTTACACTGTACTGTAACTTTTACTGTCCTGTTTTCTTTTTCTTTGTTTTTAGCTTTTTACCATTGCTTTTAATTAAATATTTACACGGTGAGATATTAGTAGATAACTGGGTGAAAAGATAATGAGAGTGAGATTGAACAGAGTGAAGGAAGTGGTCTTAAATCTCACACCCGAGTGATTTGCAGGAACCTCTGTCCACCTGTAAATGTGGGTCCAGAGTATAACTGGATCAAAGTGGCCTGTGGACAGACATGTCCTGGTTTCTCTGTAGTGTCCGAGGGTTTTTGGAGTTTCAGTGGACCCAAAGATTGCTGTGGACCCAAGTACAGACTAGCTAGAGAGAATAGATTAAGTGTACTTCTCTGTTTATTCTCTTTTCAAAATAACTGTAACTCAATTATTTGCTCAACCCCTCAGCCTGTTTTTATTTTCCATTTAACTCTTTTAACCCTGATTGTAGGGCACGGTGGTGTGGTGGTTAGCACTGTCGCTTCACAGCAAGAAGGTTGTGGGTTCAAACCCCGGGTTGCCCCGGCCCTTCTGTGTGGAGTTTGCATGTTGTCTTCGTGGGTTCTCTCCGGGTGCTCCGGCTTCCTCCCACCGTCCAAAAACATGCAGGCTAGGTTACCCTAAATTGTCCTTAGGTGTGCGTGAGTGTCTATGTGTGGCCCTGCGATGGACTGGCGACCTGTCCAGGGTGTACCCCGCCTTGCGCCCAATGTTAGCTGGGATTGGCTCCAGCCCCCCCGCGACCCTGTACGCAGGATAAGCGGTTGACAATGGATGGATGGAACCCTGATTGTACACTGCACTGTAACTTTTATTATATTTTAATGTGTATTTTTTTCAATTTCCCTATGTTGCTTTTAAACTTAAACCCTGTTGTGTTTATGTTTTATGTAAAGCACTCTGAATTACCTTGTTGAAATGTGCTATACAAATAAACTTGCCTTGCCGCACTGATAAAGAATCGGATCGTTAAGCAGTCTCAATAAGGGTATCAATATCAATAAAAATTATCGATCCCCATCCCTACCTTCAACTAAACTTAGCCTCCTAAAATCCTGTGTCCTCATATGGGGACTTTAGGCTTTGGGATCCCTGCAATGTATACTTCATTCTGCTCAACTTAGACCTATTGTCCTCATTAGTGAGCAGTTGCCTGTGCCCTCTAGCCACGTTCTGATGTCTGTTTCTTCTTTGTTACACATACTCATTTTTTTTCTAAAAGTACGTCCTGTTCAAAGACAGTGCTACTAATATAAATACACACAGAATCAAAGCCCAGGTCTTGGGAGGTTTGGGAAATATTTTTTCATGAAAGGAGAAGTGTGGATTTGTCCCTAATTTCTATATCAAGCTATATAGTGCAACAGTTGTACCAATGTAATTCTAAAATAATAATATTGATAGCAATAACAACAAATGCATCCAGCTGCAACTACTAAAAGACAAGTCAAATTTAAACAAACAGTGACTCAAACAATGGGTGAGAAATAGAAGCTAACCATAACCTTAAACATGACAATAGAAGAGATTTGGAAGCCAGTGCAGTAGGGCTGGACCCAAATATTTGACTATTCCTTCATTGGGTTGGTATTCAGTTTTCAATTGTGGGATGTGGAGATTCGCACAAGCGCCTACAGTGCTGTCCCGCAAAACGCTGCACACACACCAGCTTGCACCGCCCTTTTCAGTTTCTCTCTTGTTGTATCATACAGCGACAGACACATACAGGCTGCTATCTGTCCGCTTTCAACTTCATTGTCAGCCGTATGTGTTACTGCCCATGTATGTTTTATAGCTCACATTTTGAACTTTTTCACTCGCAATTCTGTGGTAACAACCGCATGTGAGCTGCTTGTGGAGAAGGCCTAGAGTACATCTCTCTGTATGGCGACCGGTCATGGATGGAGTTGGTGTCTTGGA
>NC_060163.1:8481653-8494726 GCF_021292245.1 Micropterus dolomieu | reverse complement strand
GTGTGTGTGTGTGTGTGTGTGTGTGTGTGTGATGCGCTGCTTTTCTCTTAAATTTATGACTGTAAGTTGAATAGCTTGGGTTTTAGACTGTGGGTAAGATGACAAGTTATCTGAAGATATCACTTTAGGCTCTGAGAAAACAGCGAATGACATTTTATTGACCGAACATTGAAAAGTAAAACAGGTAATGAGCAATGAAAATCATCCTGAGCCCTAATTACGATCCTTCTTTTTCTTTAGCAAAAAGGTGCAAATATTAGTAGTCACATGGACATGGACACACTCACATGGATCGTGTCTTTTAATGTTTACTACTTATATATCCATATTAATATTTACCAGGAGTTTTCCAGTCCAAGTCCATCCCTCTACAAACTGCCACTGGAGCAGCTCTGGGTGGAGTGCCTCAGCAGTTGAAGAGGGATGGAAGCTGGAGCAGGTACTTTCCTCCACCCACATGATCACATGGGATTCAGGCCAGCAACTTGTCATAACAACACTTATATAACCTGAACGCTTCTTACAGCCTCAGATGATTTCTCTTATTAACTTGTCACAATGCTTGGTTCTGTTGTTAGTCAAGCATTGGACAGAGTCATGAAAATACATGTAACAGAGCCTCAAATAGTGTATTTACATAGTGCTGAATTGTTTGATTTCCTCTGAAGCAAAAGCAATTTATTAACTCTAACTTGAAAGAGCAGAAAGGCCATTTACTGGATATTAACATTAGGGAAGTCGCTGCAGAGTCCTAAGCTTTTAAAACCAGTCAGCAGAAATCCCTAACTTAACTGTCTGAACACAGAAACTATTAACAAGTTACTGAATCTCCTCTTGCACGCATGATTTGACACGTTGTGCTTTAAATAAAAAGGACATGAAACAACAGAACTCACCGTTCATTCTGACAGCCAGACCCCGTTAGCAGTGACATTCAAGCTAATCAGTTCACCTCCGATGTGATTCTTCCCTTCCTGTGGCTTTCGTGTGCAGAGGCTAGCTATGCACCGGGCCCATGCTGCCTCTGTGGCCGAGCTGCTCCCACCCGACAGCGGCGTGAGGACTGATGCTCACACGGTGAACAGAGAGGCCTGCCGGGGAGCCGCTGGGGCTGTGAGTCACAGTCTGACATGTAAGTCCTGTACAGCCTGGTGAGCAGATCAGCTGTACTAAGCACAAACCGGAGTGTAATTTCAGAGCCGTGAAATCACCTGTAAGTGTGGGGGAGCGTTAAGAACTGAAAGTGTTTTCAGGTTGTAGACAGCGGCACTGCGAAATAGGGAAACGGAGTTCTGAGCAGAGTGTCATGATCACATGACAAAACACACAGCTGTCATATGATAGGAAAGCCCTAGTGGGAGTTGTAGTCTTTTATAAAAGTGTTATGGAACTACAAAAGTAACATTTCCAGGCAGGGATGTGGGTATTTCATGGAATTTGTGCAGGAGTGGGCAAAGATTGAAACCTGAATTTAAATCTTTAAAGAAAAAACTACTATGTTAAACTATGTATACACAAACACACACATTATAAATTATTATAGATTATTATAGAATTTTATGTTATATTATTATAATGATTATAATGAGAAAATTAAATGAAAAACAGAGAATATAGAATACAATTTTGTTAGCTAATGGATTTAATGTGAGAATTTGTAATTGAATACTGGATCCACTTTAATAATATGCGATTAAACCCTGAGAATATCAAATGTACATAGGCGAATATGTAATGAAAGGCTGAATATTCACTGTAAACCTGAATAAGTTCAGGTTTTTAAGTAGTGGTAATAATATTTTTGAGTAAACCTTAACTTAAATATAATATATTTTTTTAAAATCTTTAATTTCTGAATACTAAATTACACTGATTCACCGTACAACTTATACTCAGGGAAATCTGCTCAAAAAAATTTATTGTACTACAATCAACTTAAAATTTACAATATTCTCATTTTCAGTAGTCCTCAAAAATACGAATACAACTCTATTAACACAATTCAAGTTCACTTTAGTAAACAATCAGTATCAAAAAACATCTTCTGTCATTTCTACATTTAACAGACTCAAAATAAGGAACATCTTGTATAAAGCTGAATAGACTAAGTCATTGACTGCTTTATCAGATAAAAAACCAGCAACAGTTTTGACAATAAATTTGTTTTCATTCTTTTTTGCAATAATGTTGAACATTCTCTATTTACAGATTCTTAATTCTTTTAGGTGTTAAGTCATAATAACTTGAATCTCTTGAGCAAAGCCCTATGAGCTAAACAAAATTTCCTTTTACTTTACTGTGTTTTGTCTGGAACAGGTCGCTGAACCTGCAGGAGGAGGAAGTGATATCATCACTGCCATCTTGTGGCCTGAACGGTCAATTTAGAAGTGCTTTCAGGAGTTCACATGAGTTACATTAACATTTAGCTGACGCTTTTATTCAAAGCTACTTACAATAGCTATATATGTCAGAGGTCGCACGCCTCTGGAGCAACCAGGGGTAAAGTGTCCTGCTCAGGGACACATTGGTAGACGTGTCACAGTGGGGAATTGAACTCGGGTGTCTTACACCATAGGCATGTATTTTATCCAATGTACCATCACCACGCCCAGAGAAACAGATAAATCCATCCACAGCCACCTTCCACTTTGGCTGAAGCGGACTGCACCAGGAGCGTCAGTGTCAGTGTCCACAGTGAGGAGTGTCAGCAATGTCTGGTTGATCTTCGCATTGCAAAATACAAACAATCCAATTATAAGTATAATTTTAAAAGAAAGCTAGCACTGCATTCTCATCGGTGCCCCCACACATTTAAAAGCATATTATTTATTTTTTCCAAGCCTGTCTTGATACAATACTCACATGCCAAAATGTTGAGCGTTACTGGTGGTTGTCATGATTTGACGGTGAAGTTAAGTTGGCACCAAACTACTCGAGTTGCCGACAGCTACACTGATGACTATAAGTACTTGCAATAAAACCTTTGCGAGTAAAAAGACAATACTTTATCAATACACCTGTCTGTAAGGTAACGTTAAACATGTACAAAGGGTTCATTTAATCATCTCTATAATCAGTCTCTCATCCTGCATGTTTTATACAAGCACAGCTAATGTTAACTTGGCAATTAGCCTAATGTTAAAAACAAGCTAAATAGAAAGATGTCTGTCTGGAGCATAGACTGCTCTGTAGTCTTAAAATCTGGCACATTGTTGTAAACTCAGTTGCTGGCTCCTTCAACCAGATAACGTTACCTGCAGGCAGTGACTAACAGCAGAGAGGAGGTGACTGAGACAGACTGATGCCTGAGTTTTTATTCTTTTTAAACGTCACTCAGTATTGTGATGTCAGATATTGAGTTTACATAGTGACTTTGCTGTTGTAAACATTAATGTTGCTGCTCTAGAAACAACATTTAGTTGTATTTAAAATATCAAATTCAAAAACAACCAGGCAGTTAATATGCACACTTCAATATTTGTTTATTTATCGCAAGTCATATGTCATCTAAATATATAACAATTTTATTGCACATTGAATATTTTCCTCATACCGTGCAGGTCTACCTCATTTCAGTTGGGTCTGGTCTTACCAAATAACCGTCACCAAATAATAGTAAAGTATCGATAGAGGAATCGGATCGTTAAGCAGTCTCAATAAGGGTATCAATATCAATAAAAATTATCGATCCCCATCCCTACCTTCAACTAAACTTAACCTCCTAAAATCCTGTGTCCTCATATGGGGACTTTAGGCTTTGGGATCCCTGCAATGTATACTTCATTCTGCTCAACTTAGACCTATTGTCCTCATTAGTGAGCAGTTGCCTGTGCCCTCTAGCCACGTTCTGATGTCTGTTTCTTCTTTGTTACACATTGGTTACACATACTCATTTTTTCCTAAAAGTACATCCTGTTCAAAGACAGTGCTACTAATATAAATACACACAGAATCAAAGCCCAGGTCTTGGGAGGTTTGGGAAATGTTTTTTCATGAAAGGAGAAGTGTGGATTTGTCCCTAATTTCTTACAATTGGGCCATGCCCATAAAGGGGATGCTTAATTGAGATGAGGAATGATAAAAGCCAACAATAACCTTTTCACTGTACGCATCATATTTTAGCATTGTTTGGAGATAGACTACAAAAAAACACAAACATATCCTTTAATCTCTTTAAACCTGTCGGTTGCTGGAAGAGGCATTCAAGTTGGTTTCCTGTAGTACATTTCATACTACTTGTCGTCGATATTGACATTTCTGTGAGTACACTGAGTAATTACGTTGCAGGTTTTGAAGTCATCCTCTAGCAGATTTACTGGGAGGCCACAGAGGGTCGGACGGCATCTCATGTGTACCTCATGTTGTTCCTAGATTGACAATCAAAATAATTATTATTATACAAATATTTTTACAGCACATCAAGCTATATAGTGCAACAGTTGTACAAATGTAATTCTAAAATAATAATATTGATAGCAATAACAACAAATGCATCCAGCTGCAACTACTAAAAGACAAGTCAAATTTAAACAAACACAGTGACTCAAACAATGGGTGAGAAATAGAAGCTAACCATAACCTTAAACATGACAATAGAAGAGATTTGGAAGCCAGTGCAGTAGGGCTGGACCCAAATATTTGACTATTCCTTCATTGGGTTGGTATTCAGTTTTCTATTGTGGGATGTGGAGATTCGCACAAGCGCCTACAGTGCTGTCCCGCACAACGCTGCACACACACCAGCTTGCACCGCCCTTTTCAGTTTCTCTCTTGTTGTATCATACAGCGACAGACACATACAGGCTGCTATCTGTCCGCTTTCAACTTCATTGTCAGCCGTATGTGTTACTGCCCATGTATGTTTTATAGCTCACATTTTGAACTTTTTCACCCGCGATTCTGTGGTAACAACCACAGGTGAGCTGCTTGTGGAGAAGGCCTAGAGTACATCTCTCTGTATGGCGACCGGTCATGGATGGAGTTGGTGTCTTGGACGGAGAGAAAAATAAAAAGTCATGCTCAGCACATACAGAAATTTAGGATTTTCTGTCTTGTATTATGTTTTCAGGGCAGCCCAAGAATTAAAAAATAAGCTTTTAAATGGCTTTTAACGTGATCATGTACTGGAAAACTTAAAAATAAATGCAAATGAGACATGACAATTGAAAGTAGATGGCTCTGCCCTCCTAGTCATCACAAGACAGTAACAATCAAATTTCACTATTATAGTACAGAGGTCCCAATCAGTATTCACTGACCATTATGTGATCAACATTGTTGTTATGGCAAAGGTAATCTTAAACTCACCTGAAGGTCATAAATCCTGAGGATCTCTGCAGGACCTCTGCTCTCTTGGCCTTCTGTCTGTACAGGGCAATCAGTTGTGGTATGCATCTCTCAAGCTCGCAGTAGAAGTGGTTGCATAGGTGCAACATTTGTAAAGCGATGACCTCAGCAAACACCTGCAAACACATAAATGTATGCAGATCAGTGGTTTTCAACTTGGGCATTGACAGGAAAACATAATGCATCAATTATTTGTTTTAAGTAGGATGGCTGGCTATATGGCAAAAAGAATATAGTTTTTACCTGAGAAATGGACACGGACCACTGCAGTGACAAGAAAAGAAAATGCAGGGTCATCCTGCAAATTTCTTTAACCTGGTTTTGCTGCATCAAAATGAAAGATTATGTGACTAAGAATTGAGTTAGCCAATCAAATAAATTTTAACATAGTCTAATTCTATAATATTTCATCATTTAGCTTCTACCTGAAGCAACATTCCCACACAAACACAGACCCTTGTGTGTTTTTTCTCAACAATGCCATTGTTGGTCTGAACAGGGTTGAGACAGAATTTCAGTCAGGTACTAAACAGAACCATAAAGAAGTCATTCAACCGCATCATCATAAGTTTATAACAGCCTTTAACAGAGTCTACAGTGAAAATTTTTTACACTTAATGCTGTAATAGATATTTACTTTTCTCAGATTTTGATCACTGCCAATCATTTCTGAAAGAAATCTATGAGAATTTTAAATTGCTAAATATACATATTCATTATAAAATCTCACAGTCACAGCTGGACTAATGCACTTTTCTAAAACAGTACAATATCCCCCTATGTCTCCAGTCAAGGCTAAATTATCTTATTTATGTTAAAATGTCATCCACTGTGAAATGTTGCTGCCTCCAGTTCTATCACTATAGTTAATGGGCACACAATGTAAGAACACCAACTTTTGATTAGTTTACAAAATAAAGGCCGTGTAAACACTTTTCACAAACATGTGATATGGGTATGGAGTTTATTGTTATGATAAATGTATTTAGACTTAGTAACCAGTTTATTAGGTACATCTAGCTAAATTTAATGCAGTCTAATCCAACATTTCTGCAATAAATCCTCCCTTCATAAAAATGATAATGTGCAGTTTTTGTTTCAACTGTATGATAATTTTGGATCACATGGACCGGTGTTTCTGATATTTTGTTATCCCATTTATATCAGTGAGGCCACGCTAAATAAAAGAGACTCAGCTGTTTATAACGCAATACAGTTCACCAGACCACAAACTGCATCTGCCATAAATAATTAAATTTAAATAAAAACTGAACATTCCTCACCAACTTTCATAAACACAGTGGGAAAATATTCCTTTACAAATACATATTACAGCCACTTCAGATGAGAATGAAGGGCTGAGGGGTTTATTAGGTTCACCTCTGATAAAATGAAACATTCAGTCATGCATCAACACTACTTCAGCATGCATCTTGCCGAAATCTCTTACAAGCTCAAGGTAACTCAGTGCTTAGGTTCACTTGAGAGGACAGATCTATTAATAATTATAAATTAATAATTATTATAAACAGATTACAACAGATATAAGTTCAATATAAACATATTAAATACTTATCATACAAACATGATAATTACACAGTTCCAACTAATTTGACTAGAAAATCTGAAAAAAAACTGGAGGGGTTTTCATAGCATATTTAACCTATCAGTGAAACCAGGCTCTATTGTTCCACATTATGGATGTTTTTACTTTTTGCGGAACCCTACATCTTACTACTAGGGCTGGCCCGAATGTCATTTTTTGAGCTACGACGCTTCGATAGTAATTAAGAGTGAATAATTGAAGCTCCCCGTTATGGCCATTGTTTAAAGGTGTGTTGATAAGCAGGCTGTCATTTCAAGAGCTACAGCTATGTATTTCATAGATAGAACAGAACAGCAGAAGAAGGATAAATGCCCAAGAAGTGAGGGAGGATCGGCTAGGGGAGAGATAACAGCAGGCATGGGTGTGTGTCTCTGTGTCCCTGTGAAACAGAGAGACAGAGAAAAAAAAACTAGAGAGCGCTCCGTTTATTTATTCTCATTGCTAGGCTAACTAAGTGATTATTACCAAATCTTTGCTTTTAACTTTGTTATGGCAAGGCTAGCAGACCCAAGTGCAGGACTAAGAAAGGGAGGACTTAGATAAAAGAGGAATATTTATTGCAGGGTAAAAAGATTGGTTATTTAGCAGGTGAAGAGCGAGGCAGAGTGAAAATAGATGTGTGCCAAACCGGGTTGGTGGCTGCTGAGAGAGTCTGATCCAAGCAGGCCCAGAGCAGTGGCGGCTCCTGCCAAATCTCTCAGGGGGGGCAATTGTTGCGATGATGGCTAAGGTGACCAGTTCAATGGTCTTAGTCTGCTAGAAGACAAGGATTGTTCCTTAGGCTACATACTGTACAGTATTTGTGAACAGCTACATCCTGAAGTTCATTGTCAATGTCTACAATGAATGAACAGTCCACAGTTAAGATCAACAGATCTTTGGATGTAAAGGCAAATACAGTAAGGGCAAATACAGTATAAAAGGTATATTCTAATCTACTTTTTCCTTCTTTTTACCCTCCTCTGACAAGATGCCAGTTGTGGCCACATCATGCTACCTCCTCTTTCTTCTTCGGTTTCTGTCAATAAAAGAAAAAAAACACATAAAATAATTGTTAGTTGTTAAGTGCAGCTGACTTTAAATTGACTCCACCACACATAAAACATGGTTTAATAACAATCACATTAACATAAGCATAAAATTCGGCTTAATAATAACTATCAAGATTATTGGCTTAGCCTATGGTATTTTACGGAGCATAAATTAGCCAAGTGGCTAGCGGACTTTTCCTCTCCTCATAGCTTAACAACTTACATGTATTGTTTATACTGTGTCTTACTCACCGCTGGTAAAGTCACTGCATCTCCCGAAACACCACGGTCGAATTTTCAGCCTGAACGTACGTTTTGTACAGCAGCTGGTTGTAGTGAGAGCAACAAGCTGGAGGACCGCCGAGTCCGAGCCCTGCGAGCCCTCCCGGAACCCATAGAGATTGCATTGCAGCAGGTGCAGCTCGAAAAAACTGCCTTTACATGAAAGTCTGTGAGAGAGATCTGGGAAATTTACAACCAGACTGAAACCGCACCAAAAGAGGCGGGACTCCACGGAACACGACTTGACGCTGATTGGACAGCGATATTCAGAGACAAGCTGTCTGTCACAAACAGTCACAGCTAACTACAGTGTGGTAGAAGACAAAAATCTCTTGCCTTTCCCAGCTTGGCGTTGCGGCGCCCGGCCGCCCTAATGAACAAGCCGCCCCTGGTCCACAGCAGAATCCGGGAATAGTTTAGGCGGGCGGGGGTCCAGACGGAGAGCAGACTGGATGAGCGGTATTTCTGGCAGCGGAACGAAATCTAACATTATGTAAATTTCACTTTTATTATAGCGACTAAATGCTCTTCTTCTACAATTGGCCTCAATTATTTAGAGTTGTGTTCATTATGTTGTTTGTTTCCAGCCTACAGATTAGCTACTGCTGTCATCACACAGTTTAAAGTGCTCCCAGACAGCTGAGGGCTTCATTTCGTTTTCCCTTTGATGTGAACTGGAGCGTTACATTCACTGCTCTCAGCGGAGGTCAGGCGCACGAAAAAACCCACAATCCAATCTCAAAATTGAAACTCCAATTTGTACCCATACCGTCTAATATTCGGGGTCAAGCCCTACTTACTACAAACCCTGCGTTTAGAAACCGGTTGTTAATTTATATGAAGGCAGAGTTTGACTGTCTCCACAGTAACGTATAGAACTAAAGTAATGTTAACTAACGTTAAGTTACAGCAGTTCAGTGCAAAGTGAACATTAACATTACCTCATTGTGTTAGCCAGCTAACTTCAAGTAACGTTAACTTTAGCCTTTCTCTTAAAATGACTGCGCCTGAAAACAGAACTTTTTCCACTTACCAGACCAAAGCACATGTAACAACAAACAGCCCCAGATGAAAAATCGTAAATGTGGACGATTGTCTGGAAAGGTTTCAGCCACTGGTGATAGTTACGTTAACTTATGTTAGCTACAGTTAGCATAACAGGAAAACGGCAAACTGTCTCCACATACTGCTTCTGGTCATCCCAGTGTACGGTTATAAAATAAAGTCAGAACAAAAAAAACAGTTATTAACAGTTTTTCAATCGACATTGTGCAATGGGCTTCCCCATTTGGTGGGCATGTCAGAGGTGTTACCCAATCAGCTGCAACACATTTGTAAACACAGCAGTAAAAATCAGCCCGCTTGCATACACAACTGTGTACGAGATGTTCCGATACCATTTTTTCCCCTCCCGATACGGATTCCAATACTCGTGCTGTGGATATCGGCTGATACCAAGTACTGATACCCATACCAGTGTGTTAAAAGAAAAAGATCGTACTATGCCTGCATGACTGTTATATGATTATCATTGTGGTAAGGCCTGGCTCAGGTTAAACCCTTTGTAAAACATGAATGAATACATCAAATGGAAGCAGTATAAACAGTAGTGCAACAGCAACTTAAATATAGGAATAATTATTTTTTTTAAATTAAAGTGCAGCCACAATTTTGTAAAATAAAAGGCATTTAAATTTTTAAATAGAACAGAATAAAACAGTACTCCAACAAACTATAAAGTAAACAAAAAAAAAAACAAATCAAAAGAGCAGCAGCTACACATTAAACAAAATACTTTAAAACAAGTAGGCTACACACTGCAGTAGCATTTTGCTCATAATTTCAAGAGCAAAGGCAGATTTTTCTTCAAGATGAGCATTTCTGTCCTCTCTCCTCCTAGCCTGTTCCTTCTTGCATCAACAATGTTGGACACTGCACTGAACAGTCTCACTGTCAACACTGGTACAAGGAGCAAAGAAACTTTGCAGCAGTGGCAGCCAGGGTGGGAAACCGAATTTCGTTGACTCCCCAGTACTGGAATGGGCTGTCTGAGCGTGGGACCGTTTGCTCTGTCAAATATGTCTGTATTTGAACTTGTGTGCTTGTGCTACTTATTCCTCATCATGCTCCTGCAGGATTTCCTCAAACAGGCCTTTCAAGCTGCTCTTTCTGCTAGCTGTGCTTCCATATGTGGGGCTTTATGGGGGTTTTCTGGCACTGTCTCTGCTCCCTCAGGTGTGGTCCTGCTCAGTAACTCCTCCATCTTCTCCACCTCTCGGGTCAGAGCATCCTTGGCATGCTTGATGCTGTGTGCTCCAGTGAAGCATCTAAAAACAATTAAAAAAAATAAATCTTAGTGTAAAACAAACAACCTCCTCCATAGTAGATTTTAGTGGTAACATATTAATGCAATAGTAATCAATAATAATGCAATATCTAGTTATCCCAAACACCATTTCAAAATTGTGTTTATAATATAGACATTTAATAAAAATATTAGACATACCTGTCTTTGAATCGTGGGTCTAAAAGAGTGGCAACTGCATACAAGGGCTCATTCGATGGTCTTAAATCTTTTCTGGACAGCCTCAAGAAGGGTTGTTTTCATGGTTTTTATACCCGTGTCCCCCTCGTTCTCCCGAGCAAGCAGGCATTTCAGCACTGTGACTGAGGTGATTACTTCAGCTGCAGAAGAGGTGGAGGAGCTAATCTTTCTGGTCAGTTCTTCAAATGGTGCTAGAACAGTGATTATTTTCTCCAGTAAAGCCCACTGGTTAGCCGTAAGGGTCACTGGCAGGTCATGGTCAGCTCCGTATGCTGAAATTGACCGCTTCTGCTCCAGTAAACTCGACCATATAGTAGGTACTGTTCCACCTCGTTGCTACGTCTTGGTTTCACATTTGGTGGGCATTTGGATCTTTTTGAATATCTTCCAGGGATGTAGTAGCCAGTGGCGAGTGTTTGAAATGCGTGACTATCTTCCTACCATTCACCAGTGCATCACTCACTTCTGTGACAGTAGCCCATCATGCACCACCAGCTGGAGAGTGTGGGTGAAGCATCCCAAACTTGGTACATACATCTCGTCCATGGCTTTCTTCATGTTGTCGTGCAAAACATGAACGTTGGACTTGGGAATTTTCCACTTTACTAGCATCCCCTCAATTGCTTCGGCAATGAATGTGCCAGTATGTGACCCTCGGAACTCGTTGGCGTGCAGCACCGCACTTTGAGGGGTAAATGTTGACTCTGTCCACCCAGTGTGACATTAAACTTAGCAAAGACATGGGGCACACGTCGGAGCTCCAAATGTCTGTGGTAAAGCTGATTGCATGCACGTCCACTCCAAAATTGTCGGTTATCTTTGTTGCTTTTTGGCTGTCTTTGGGGAATTTATCTCGTCGCTGGAAGGCAGTTTCCAGAGTTTGCTGCTGCAGTTTGTCATTCTTTTTCCCCTTAGCTTTGGTAAATTCGTCGTGCTCTTTAGTGGGACGCGTCTTCAAATGTTTAAGTTGCTGGTGTAGAAACTTGCGGTTGTGGAAGCTGGATAATGTATAGAGCTTCTGCATTGGCACACCAGTTAGAGTATGAGGACCAGAGATGAGAGCCGTTCAACAGTTTATTGTCCTTAGTTTCCCACTTCAACAGTTGACTGACAGGTGATTGAACAGCTAAAAGGCAAATGAAAACAATCAGTAGACAGAAGTTACTCTAGCGGGTCATAATCAAATTAAAGCACTTATTAGCTGTTAAACAAGGAAACAACAATAGCAGATATACAGAACTTACTCAAGTAATGCATCCAGTACACAGTCAACTAGGAAGGATTAGCGAGGCTTCATGCTAACCCACATGCTGCAGCAAACAAATGGAAAGGACTGAGCAGGGCCTCATCAGGCCTTTTATCAGTTCAGGTGTGGCCTGACAGGTTGTGGCTAAGCCCCACCCCCCTGGAACTTGTCAGGAAGGAGGATTTTCTACAGCTGGTGTTGAAATTTGCAACACTCGTGCCACCCCTCAAAATTGCTCCTTTGCATATGTTGCATGTCGCCATCCACTGTAAAGTACTGCCAAACCTCCGACATGATGCGCTAACTTTAGCTTCTTTTAAGGTAGCGTCAGGTGATCAATTCTTCTTCGCTCTAAAACAGCAGCTGCCAACGGCAGCATAGCGCAACTGCCAACAAACGGAGCTAAACCGTAAATAGATTCCTATTTCTAATAAATTATGTGGTATTGGATCGGTGCCTGGACTCCAGTACTCTCCGAAACCGATGTCAGCATTTTTGGCAGTGTCGGAGGCATTTCCGATACTGGTATCGGAATCGGAACACCTCTAGTTCAACCCAGATAGCAAGACTACATTGAATAAATATTGATTTTTTCATCTGAATCATCAGAATGGTTGAGATTGAAATCTCAACCCTAAATAAATGTTGAATCAATATTGCAATACTGATGAAAAACGACCATGTATGAGCGTGACATTGGAATAATATTGATTTATAGTTGCCCCGATTATACTTGATTAAGCATTGATTTGTAGTTGACTGGGTAACATGTCAACTATAAATAGATGACTTTTCAATCATGTTTCCCGGTCAACAATAATTCAATGACTTTTCAATCATATTTCCCGGTCAACAATAATTCAATGACTTTTCAATCATATTTCCCGGTCAACAATAATTCAGTGACTTTTCAATCATATTTCCCGGTCAACTATAATTCAGTGACTTTTCAATCATATTTCCCGGTCAACAATAATTCAATGACTTTTCAATCATATTTCCCGGTCAACAATAATT
>NC_060163.1:8480174-8481633 GCF_021292245.1 Micropterus dolomieu | reverse complement strand
ACAATAATTCAATGACTTTTCAATCATATTTCCCGGTCAACAATAATTCAATGACTTTTCAATCATATTTCCCGGTCAACAATAATTCAGTGACTTTTCAATCATATTTCCCGGTCAACTATAATTCAGTGACTTTTCAATCATATTTCCCGGTCAACAATAATTCAATGACTTTTCAATCATATTTCCCGGTCAACAATAATTCAATGACTTTTCAATCATATTTCCCGGTCAACAATAATTCAGTGACTTTTCAATCATATTTCCCGGTCAACTATAATTCAGTGACTTTTCAATCATATTTCCCGGTCAACAATAATTCAATGACTTTTCAATCATATTTCCCGGTCAACAATAATTCAATGACTTTTCAATCATATTTCCCGGTCAACAATAATTCAGTGACTTTTCAATCATATTTCCCGGTCAACTATAATTCAGTGACTTTTCAATCATATTTCCCGGTCAACAATAATTCAATGACTTTTCAATCATATTTCCCGGTCAACAATAATTCAATGACTTTTCAATCATATTTCCCGGTCAACAATAATTCAGTGACTTTTCAATCATATTTCCCGGTCAACTATAATTCAGTGACTTTTCAATCATATTTCCCGGTCAACAATAATTCAATGACTTTTCAATCATATTTCCCGGTCAACAATAATTCAATGACTTTTCAATCATATTTCCCGGTCAACAATAATTCAATGACTTTTCAATCATATTTCCCGGTCAACAATAATTCAGTGACTTTTCAATCATATTTCCCGGTCAACAATAATTCAATGACTTTTCAATCATATTTCCCGGTCAACAATAATTCAATGACTTTTCAATCATATTTCCCGGTCAACAATAATTCAGTGACTTTTGCGTCACGAAATTTTGGCGCCAAATGATACTTTTGAAGGGGGCGTGGCTTGAGCGCGACTGGAGGACCTTGGATCCAGGTTGAATTCCGGACAAAACATAGCAAAACATATATTTTTAAACGGAAACGGTGGTACCTTCCCAGATAGCAAACATTATTAACTATGTTGAATCAGCATTCTGCTCTCAACGCTAATTTAATTGAATCAACATTAGACATTAAATTTCGTGACAACCAGCCGCTCCTCCTTCTACCAGGTAACGTTACCTGCAGGCAGTGAATAACAGCAGAGGGGAGGAGGAAGAGGAGGAATGATACAGATTGAGTTTTTATTCTTTCTAAATGTCACTCAGTATTATGATGTAAACATTAATGTTGCTGCTCTAGAAACAGCATTTAGCTGTATTTAAAATATTAAATTCTAATCCTATAAATAATTTTAAAACAACCAGGCAGTTAATATGCAGACTTCAATATATGTTTATTTATTGCAAATCATGTCATCTCAATAGACAGGTGCTGGTCATATAAATAGAATATCATCAAAAAGTTGATTTATTTCAGTAATTCCATTCAAAAAGT
>NC_060163.1:8478568-8480154 GCF_021292245.1 Micropterus dolomieu | reverse complement strand
ACAATAATTCAATGACTTTTCAATCATATTTCCCGGTCAACAATAATTCAATGACTTTTCAATCATATTTCCCGGTCAACAATAATTCAGTGACTTTTGCGTCACGAAATTTTGGCGCCAAATGATACTTTTGAAGGGGGCGTGGCTTGAGCGCGACTGGAGGACCTTGGATCCAGGTTGAATTCCGGACAAAACATAGCAAAACATATATTTTTAAACGGAAACGGTGGTACCTTCCCAGATAGCAAACATTATTAACTATGTTGAATCAGCATTCTGCTCTCAACGCTAATTTAATTGAATCAACATTAGACATTAAATTTCGTGACGCAAAAGTCATTGAATTATTGTTGACCGGGAAATATGATTGAAAAGTCATTGAATTATTGTTGACCAGGAAATATGATTGAAAAAAAAAATTTGCAAAAAATGGTGCAAAATGATAATAAATCAACATCAGAGTCTAATGTTGATTAAATTAAATTAGCGTTGAGAGCAGAATGCTGATTCAACATAGTTTCAATAATGTTTGCTATCTGAACATCATGTTCTATTTACAAATAAAGATTGGTGAATGCATGTATTGTATTATAGAGGAGAGTGTGCAGGGAAAATATGGCATAGGTTAGGTTTGCTTGTGTAACTATGGCAGGAGGCGATTGTGTGGGGAACACAAACATTCTGCACACACATACACACACACCCTGCGGCCAGCAGAGCAAGATGCAGCGCGGTCACAGCGGAGACGGTTAAATTAAGTTCGCTCCAAACTACTCGAGTCGACACTTACGCTCGTTAGGCCTACTGTAAGTATGTGCAATAAAACCTTCTCCAGTTAAAAGACAATGCTTTATCAATACACCTGTCTGTAAGGTAAATAATATGTCCTCAGTCTGCCTTCTTGTAGGCTATGTTATTTACTAACACAGCTAACATTAACTTGGCATTTACCCAAATGTTAAAAACAAGCTAAATAGAAAGATGTCTGTCTGCAGCCTTAAAATTTGGCACATTGTTGTAAACTCAGCTGCTGGCTGAGACAACCAGCCGCTCCTCCTTCTACCAGGTAACGTTACCTGCAGGCAGTGAATAACAGCAGAGTGGAGGAGGAAGAGGAGGAATGATACAGATTGAGTTTTTATTCTTTCTAAATGTCACTCAGTATTATGATGTAAACATTAATGTTGCTGCTCTAGAAACAGCATTTAGCTGTATTTAAAATATTAAATTCTAATCCTATAAATAATTTTAAAACAACCAGGCAGTTAATATGCAGACTTCAATATATGTTTATTTTTTATTTTATTGCAAATCATGTCATCTCAATAGACAGGTGCTGGTCATATAAATAGAATATCATCAAAAAGTTGATTTATTTCAGTAATTCCATTCAAAAAGTGAAACTTGTATAATGTATACATTCATTCCACACAGACTGATATATTTCAAGTGTTCATTCCTTTTAATTTTGATGATTATAACTGACAACTAATGAAAACCCCCAAATCAGTATCTCAGAAAATTTGAATATTGTGAAAAGGTTCAATATTGAAGACACCTGGTGCCACACTCTAATCAGCTAATTA
>NC_060163.1:8454804-8478548 GCF_021292245.1 Micropterus dolomieu | reverse complement strand
ACAACTAATGAAAACCCCCAAATCAGTATCTCAGAAAATTTGAATATTGTGAAAAGGTTCAATATTGAAGACACCTGGTGCCACACTCTAATCAGCTAATTAACTCAAAACACCTGCAGAGGCCTTTAAATGGTCTCTCAGTCAAAACATAATTTTCGTGGGGGAGGACCCCCAATCCCCCACAAAAATACCATCTTAATTTTTGTACATTATACCGCCCTGTGAAAGCATGTTTTAATCCCCATGGACATTATTATATTTCTATTATTTGTAAATGTACCTGCTTTGCGCCTGCCTCGACTTCTCCCTGCACACACACACACACACACACGCACACTTTTACCTCTGGTCTCTCACTGCAAACACACCGGCTTCCCTTGCCTGCTCCCCTGAGTTTATCAATCAGCAGTAGGTTATGTTTTATAAAGTCACCGAAAATACACACAACTCTTTTTTCGTCTTCTTTTTTTCCCCCCTTCTCCCCCCCACCCCAACCCCAACCAGTGATCCATTTTTCATGTCAGCAGATGCACCGCATGCCAGCTTGTTTATGAAGTAGCTTTTCGATGTCATCGTCCATCCCGGTGTTTCATTGATGATATCACCCTGTCAATTTTGTAGTAATCACTCTACCCTAATTTGAATACATTGATGCAACTGCAAGTAATTTTGTGACTGCATTTCCTTTGTGCGTTTCTTTTTTTAAGTCGTGATTTAGGTTTTAAATTTCATTCATAAAAGTCTTAAATTTGACCAGCAACCTGCAGGAACCCTGATATTGTTCCATTATCTCATCTACCTGACTTAACAATTTGCATAGTGTGGGACTTCTTATTTTAAATAATCTTTATTAGCTATCTTTATTTGCTTATGATTCCATAAAACTACACATTTAAAGTTCCCTTTTATATTATTTAAGTAAAAGTGCTGCTCATGGAATAAAATCATGCATTTCCACAAAACACATTCAAGTAAGTAGTAAAAGGAAATTTTGTTTAGCTCAAGAGATTCAAGTTATTATGACTTAACACCAAAAAATCTGATGTTTAAGGTTTTGATACTAATAAAGGGAACTTGAATTGTAATATTGGAATTGTATTCATATTTTTCAGGACTATCTGAAAATGGGCATTTTGTAAATTTCAAGTTGACTCGTAGTAGTTTTGTTGAGTGAGTTTCCATTAGTATTTGAATCTAGCACAATACCTTTTTTTGTTTGTTTTGTTTTTGAGTAGATTTGCCTCAGAGTTGTGCACAATTACATTCATAGAGTATAGAATTAGTGGAATTTAATTTTAATAAGCATCAGTGAATCAATGTAATTTAGTACACAGAAATTAAAGGTTTTTTAAAAATGTATTATATTTAAGTTAAGGTTTACTCAAAAATATTATTACCACTACTATAAAAGTTTGAGGTAATCAGTTTCCACAAATATTTTTTATTCTGAACTTATTCAGGTTTACAGTGTACGGGCCAAAAACAATGTGAATGTAATGATGTCAGACTGGTTTGCATGTAAACCCAAAGTTGCATCTGCTGTACCACATACAGCTATAAGCGGGCAAGGTCTTAATGTCACCCCAAGAACCTGATGGTTTTAAAAACCATTGCTCATTGTAGTCGTCATGCTGAGGGCAAGACCAGAATGCATGCTAGATTGGCTGAAGAAAAGGAGCAAGTCTCACTTTGGACTATGTCAATTGAGTTCACCTTCAAAAAATGTTGTCACCTGTATTAAAGACGATGGATTTGGTGTTTACTCACAACTTTATTATGTGTCAGTTACTTTGACTAAACTTTACAAGCCAGGGCCTCAATCATGCATGGCCAACAAGATAAAGACAACTGAAAGAGACTGTGTGGAGTCCAAGAAGTGAACAAATCAAGAACAGGCTTATCTGATAAGTCAATATAGTGTAATAAGATAAATTAAGATTAATTGATGAATGAAGAAATACCGTTTATTTAAGAAATTGTAAAAAGGCCAAACTTTGATAAAATAATAAAGAGCAAAAACAAGGAGGGTGTTGATGACCATTGGGTTAGTTTATGTATGGGTGTTACTGTACCATTAATTTGAATACCAACCGCTTAATCACAAGAAGAGAAACAACTAAAAGAGGAAGGACAGACGAATATTGCCTATGTCCAACCTTTTTGAATCCGCCCACTCCACCGAGTTGACAATTCTGTCTGCTATCAGGTAAGAATTTTAGATTTCTTTGAAAGAATGGCTGATATCTCTATCTTTGGCCTATTGTATTATCATAATTCAAATCGGCTTTATTGGCATGAATGCATAACAACAATATTGCCAAATATCACTGCCATGTAGTCTGAGTCTGAGTACTACAGTACTATTAGGCTATAGCAATCAAGTGGTCAATGCACACAATGTTTTGCCAAAAATGTATCAGATAGTGCCTTAAGATTTAAGGACATGAGACCTTCTCATTATCCTAAAACAAAAATGAGAGATACTGTGAGGAAAGCAATCTTTCCATGCAATCTAGACTCCATTCATACACTCCCAGTGTGCTGGGTTGCACCTTTTCAGCACATTACTTAACTGGCTGCTTAGTGTTCAATAAATCACACTTGCAAATGGAAGTTAATCACATTACTTGCATTTGCAGTGCATTACCTGTGCATGTATTGTTTACATATTATGTGTGTGTGTGTGTGTATGCATGTAGTTTCCTGGTTTATGTGTTTGCACATGTATGCGAATGGTGGCCATTAGTGATATATTAACTGACACCATAACTGTCAGTGAAAGGTTTTAGACCTGTATTGATGATAATGTAAGATAATTAAATATGTTCAGTGATATCATTTTTAAAGGGTTGTCTTGGAAATGTTTATATACTATCTAGAAAATATAAGTCAAAGGAAGTCTAAATACTTGCGCCTTACTTATCTTATTATTTGATTAGATAAAATCAGCAATGCTCTTTTGGAATACTCTTCTAGACATTTGGACATGTCACAGTAGGAAAAGCACAAGTGTAAATCAAAATAATGATGGCTGAATTCCATTTAGCTGCTTCAGTTTCAGAGTCCTGGTTGTGCATGTTGGCTCGCTGGCATTTGAATAGTACAGAGCCATCGTCAATGTTATAAGTAACATCTTTGCTTTTCCTACAATGACAAGTCAAAATGTTGTGGGAAAAGGCCTGTACTACCTGTAATAAAGGCCCAGTCAGTTGTTTTAACATAAGTGAAGAAAAAGTCTACATTTCTCAGCTGATCTTAATAGCACTAACAGTGATGTTTCTATTTAGACAAACATTATTGATGTAAACAAGAACTGAACAATATAAGGGTGCATTGTTAGATTAGTTTTAGTTGTCTAGTGTCCCTGTATGGAAAGACCTGTCAAGCAATTTCTAGTGATTGGATGGGAGTTTCCAATTGTGTGTTTTGGATTTACATTTCATCGGATCACCAATTCTGCTTTTAATGAGAAACTGGTACCAAGGACAACAAAACTAAAATTCTAAATGCCCACATCTGCACCTAAAACTTATAATGTTTGTCAAACACTATTGTATAAAAGTGTTGGACAAAACAAATAACAGACATTATTTTGCTGACAGAAAGATTTGAAGGGCTCAACCTCTGGTGAGCATGAATATATTTAGTAAATTTGACGGCAGCTACCCATTAAACTGATGATACACAGAGCAACTTTTAGAGCAATCGTGTAGGGCAACATTGCTGTCAATGGTAATGAGTAAAGATTACTACCGTAATCCCCTTTCCCCACCACTCCGCCACCCGCCGTTCAAAACATAGTCAGACTTGCCACTAGCAACACTGCCCAGCAACACTGTTCAAAAAGTTCCCCCGTGTATCATCAGCTTTAGAGTTTGATATTGCCTGTGTAAAAGTGATAATGTTGGTCTTAAGGTGAAACCAGAGGAAAGGTCTCGGGGTAACCAAAATATTAGGACTCATCCTGTGAGGGCCAATATCCTTAGGGCCTACCACCACCGGGATAAAAAGTCCATAATTATGATAAACTGATAAAATCCTCTGAGAATAAACTACTGTGACAAAAACATGAGGTGAAGAAAAACATACAAAGATGGCTAACTGAATACCTTATTACACTTATGTATATTGCAATTTAGTTGCAAAGTGGTCATGTGTGTACAATTAATGTATGCGTTATAACCATAGGTTATAAATAAGTGTCACTGTAATTTAATATTTATTGTAATTTCAGTATTGAAGGTATTTCCTGCATATTTTAGGCCCAAACTCTAGTATGCCCACAGGTTCAGAATACCTCCAGAACACTTCAAGTTCCTGTTGGGCTCATAGTTGCAGACTTTACTAAGTCCTTTTAAGTACTATTTTGGTTTTTATGTTAGTGTTCAAGCTGGGCTTTACTTGGAGGAGTTATGTTGAGATTAATTGCTAAGGTGTTTCTAGTAAGTTTCTGAAAAGGTTTTTGAAGGAAATACTATAACAATGATAAAAGCCAATATAATAATCACAGAATACAAAATAAATTAATTTTACAAACATAAATTATAGCATGCAGTTGTTACTTTTTAGTTTTTAAGCACACAAACAGAATAACAAGTTTTCAGTTAAAAATATAAATCCATTATTATGGTGATTACAGATTAATAATTGTTGAAATATACAGAAAAATACGCATGTATACATGTATTCTCTGTAAATATGACATGATGTAAAAATTGCAAAACTACAGAGTAGCCACCTTTTAAAAGGTTTTATAAAAGGAAGTAGGCTAATGATGCTTATTTGACCAGGCAAGGCAGCCACTAAAGCATCTGCTGTTACAAATAATACCACCTTTATACTAACTTCTACTTTAATTTTCAAGCCAGCATCTTTTATGTCTGTATATTAAATCATTGGAGATTTGGAGAATTATTGACAGTGGTTCGCTTCCAATTCTGCTAAAACCTCAACTCCCATGATGCCTTGCCCGTGCTCAAGAAGTTACTAAGATGACGTCAAATGTAGGCGACCAGCCATGCCTGGTACCTACGAAGATTTAGTTAAATAACTTCTGTCCAAATAGTTTAGCAGTTGTATGAAACATTTTATAGACATATAAGCCCATGTAAGTAGCCACGTAAAGTAATAAAAAGTGTTTTGCTGCGTAATAATCGGACAAACGTGCTATTAGCTCTATTAGCAATTAGCTTGCATATAAGTTAGCAGCATGTGAGCTGGTCACACTTCTGTTTATGTTTTGACCAACCTGCTTATAAACCTGCTAGCTGAAACAATGTGCTCATAACAGCAGTATGCATTTTAAAGTGCTCGTCATTTCGCATGTTGGGCCTGATAATGACTTTGTGATCTCTTTAACAAATATTTCTAAGTTCTGGTTTAGAGACGTTGGTCTTGCTAAGAGATGATACTTTTATTGTCTATTGTACGCCTTTTTTGTTAGACTCTGTGCTTAGGGCTTGATTTTATTGACACAGTCCTTAACCAAATAGTAAATTCAATGTAAATGAACATTTTCATATTGGTTGTTTCAGGCAATATTTAGGGATGAGAAAAGGTAGGGAAACAATTATTTCTACAACTCGGTAAGAGACATTATTCATCATCCATTGCAGTCAGATGTTACTGTATCACTTAACTGTAATGCAGTTTTTCATCCTTACATTGCAGCTCTGCCTGTGTCTGACCCTGCTGACCAACTGTTTTCTCATCTCTAGTGTGTAGATATTGCTGTTGACTAAAAGTAAATGTTACAAGATGTACTTTCTGTAGTAGAATTAGAATTCTGGCTGCAAGTTGTAAAATGCAATCATCACTTTCCCCTGCAGAGCTCATAGAACAACAACTCTAAATAAGAAAGGATGCATCGACTCTGAGGCATTGATGATCCTCTCGCAAAGACAGGATGCCCTACCACTGTGTTGCATACGGATGCGGCAAAACTGCAGAAGACGGTGTGACACTGTTTAAATTCCCTAAGGACCCTGAGGAGTTTCACAAATGGGAGAAGCAGGTCCAGCGCACCCGTACCCAGTGGGTCGCCACACCCAACTCTCACCTCTGCAGCGAGCATTTTGGCAAGGAGTACTTTGAGCCCAGATCCTCCACAGGGGCTCTAAAGCTGAGGCCGGGAGCTGCTCCTACAGTGTTCGTCCGTCCGCACTGTTCCTCCTGCAGTGGAGTGGGCTGTAGTAAGTGCCTGCCTGCTATCCAGCGCCGGGGCATAACAGCTGAGCCAAGAGAGCGTACCAAGAGTGTGAGTAGTTATTGTCGTGGATCCGGAAATTGTTACTGCAGAGAGAAACAGCGAGTTTCTGTCATTCTTTTAACAAGGCTCTTGGTTGATGTAAAATCAGAGTCAAATTCTTGCTTCTTTTTTTTTAATTCCTCGTCACAGGCAGAATACAGTGAAATGGCGCCCGTTCAGATTGATGATAATGATGGAGGAGGTGACAAAGAACATCCGACAGCAGGAAGGGTGAAGCCAGGCGAAAAAAACAGAGAAGAAAGACCTGGTGAGAAGAACCAAGTGTTGAGAGACAAAATGTCACTTTTCTGTCTGTTCACTGAAATGCCATTTTAACAGTGTGAGTTAGATGGTGTTGTGTACAAAATGTATTTATTTATATTTTCAGTGGTGTGTGAGATGTGTGGCACCACTGGCAACATTACCACCTTCTTTTCAAAGACCAAGCGTTTCTGCAGTTTATCCTGTTCACGTTCCTATTCATCAAACTCCAAGAAGTCCTCCATACTGGCACGTCTGCAGGTAAGAAAAAGACAGAATGTTGCTGCCCACAGATCACACTTAACACACTCTTCATACAGACCTACTGGTGTTTGTTGTTATGACATAACAATCTTTCAGTTCACTTGTTTTCAAGGAGAGCTTTATTTTTCACCCAAATGCTTCCGAAAAGCAAAAGTTTGTACTCCTTTTACATAATATACAGGTAGATAAGTCATTATTGTCTTATACCGGGAAAATTTGCTGAGGCACATCTGTTTTTGCATAAACTCACACACAATACAAAGAACTTGACAGTACAATCACACTCTTGTTGATTATTAGTATGTACTGTTGATCACTAGGCAGCATCACCGGGGCAGTTGTAGTTAATTGGTTTGCTTACTTAAATAATTACCCTAAGGTTTTGGGAGGTTTGATTACTCATTATGTGACAAGACATTTTCCCCTGAAAAAGTCCATTACGTCAGTTCTGTCTGACTAAACTGTCTGGAATGAGGATGACTGTGGTGCAGCGGCTGTTGGAAAATTCAAGCACTTTATCATTTATTAGGGAAAGTCCAGCCTGGTAAATGATGAATTTTCAACGCTGTATAAAAAGTACTAATGTTAGCGTATTGACTCCTTCCTCCACTCCTGCGATTTAGAGCCAATCATGGTCCGCGTTGGCAGCATTCATATTTCTAGCGCCACCCGATTAAAGTGGAGGCTCTGCCTTTATTTACCTGTTGCCATGGGGAATCGTAGTATCGGAGCTCCATTGATGATGGCTTTTTTTCATCCCCACGCACGCACTTCCATCAGGCTCAACATACTCAGAGTTGATTGAACTTATTCTGATCAGCTGTTCTGGAACCGAAAACTCAAGAGTTTCCCACCTCAGTCTCAATCAACCCAGAGCTCAATGATAAGCTCAGAGTTTGTTAAGCCTGCTTTCTGAAACAGGGCCCAGGTTAGTATCAAGTGTTAGTGTAGTTTTCCAATTCCATAGCTTCTTAAGTTTCTTAATTTATTATACGAAAAGTAGGTAGATATTTCGCATGATCATTTCTGTCTGCTGCTCCCCCACCACTGCTTGTGGATTGACAGAATCACAAATTGGGTACCACTTATGTAGGAGCAGTGACAGGGTTGTCTCTGTGACATCTCCCTTCACTGGTCTTCATCCAGCTGTTCTTTATTTCCCAACTCTTGTCCTCCCTCTTGAAGCACAGACAGAAGCTGCCCTTCTCTTCTTTTTCTTCAAGCTCCCTCACTGTCGTCTTTACCACAAGCACTACTGCCGCTTTTGTTCCCGTCCGTCTCAGAGGACTGTAGAGGCTCCCATAACGCTCCTGCATCTTTCTGTAGGAGTTCTGTGCAGCCAGCTTGGAGAACTTGGAGACCTTTTGCTCTTGTAAGCAGTCCTCAATCAGCAAATGTATACAGTATACTGCAGAATAAGCAATGGTGTATTTTGGAACCATTTCAATACAACAAAATCAGTGCCATATTGATGTTTTGGTGGTACACACTGTTGGCATTAAGAAAAATTAAAAAAACACTGTGAAAGCCATATTCTAAGACTTAAAGGGGTGAATAGCCTGTCACTGCTTGTTTCAGTACTGAAAAGCACCAGGATTCAGCCGTTTTTTGATTATTGTCGCTCCAGTGACGTACGTTTAAGAGAACATTCAGCCAAAAACAGAGCACTACTGTTCTATCCAGATTGTTTCAGTGTGATTTGTTGAGATTTTTACATTTCAGATGTAATTCTTAACACCTTAAAATCCACTTTTCACCGTTAGTTTCCCAAAAAGTAGTTTTATGGTTGGAAAAATCATCCTATTCCAAACTTTTGTGCAGGATCATATATTCCCTCTAGGCTCTATAGGCAGCAGCTAACAATTTGTTCTTATTATTAATTAACCTCCCGATTCTTTTCTCGATTAATCAGTGAATCTTGAATGTCAGAAAAATGTGCAAAATGTCCGAAACAATTTCCTTTCTCATAAGAGAAACAAAAGCAGTAAATCTCACAATTGAGAAGCTGGAAATGGAAAAATAACTGAAATTGTTAATCCATTATTAAGTTTCACTTAATTAAGTCACTTGACTAGTTGTTTCAGTTGCAGTTGAAGCTAAATGATGTTTACACTGAGTGTATTATTCAAATCCAAGACTCTGCACCATGTCATCAGATTTTCTTTCTGTGGAAGGAAACCAAGAGACGTTTATGTTTAGGATGTTACATTTATACACTTATTGTTGGTGTGTATTTAAAGTCCCATAAATTATAATTACGAACAAATGGTGGCGCTATTTCGCAGAAGGCTGACAGCCGTCGCCATTGCAGAAAAAGGGTGTGAAGAAGAAGAGGACCGCGCTGGACTTGAAATCATTGTACCGACCTGAGAGGCTGCCCCCGACTCATTTCACTCTTTAAATCAACGTCTGTATATTAAAACAAATGGTTCACACGTGTTGCGTTGATGCATGCTGCAACACAAAACGGCCGAACCTCGTCTTTCATCGGTTTCCAGTCGGTGACCAGGGGAGACTGTGGCAATGGCTGTTTGCGCTCAACATGGATGTAAACACGCCGCTGCACATTCTCAACAAGCTGTTCGTCTGCCAGAAGCACTTTCAGCCGGACGACTACTACGACCCCTCTGGTGTGCCGAGCCGCCGGGCCCGGCTCCTCAGGGCCACCGCTGTCCCCACTATGTCCAGACACACGCACACACCTGAGACAGGTGACCCCGCCGCCAGTACTATGTACCTGGATCAGCTGGTGAGTTATGAGCATACATGTAGGACAGGACCCGCAAAGCAACCAGTAATAAACCTAAAACAGCAGATTTCCCTCCATTTTGAATGGTAGTTAATGTGAAAAATACGTTTCAACAAGCTGAATCTGACATCACAGCAGCATAAAATATGATTTTTTTTTTTTATTTCCTCATTTTATTATTTCTGAAGATTTATTACTATTAACTTGGAGCTGACTTTTCTCTGTACATCATTAAATATAACATTTTTATACAGGATCATTTGTACAAAAAAAACAGTACTCAGAAATGATTTGTTGATTAAACGATTAGTCAATGATATAAAATGTATTGGCAACTATTTTGATAGTTGAGTCTTTATTGACAGAATTCACAATTCTGACTTGTTTTTTTGTTTTTTTTCAGTGCTCTATAATAGTAAACTGAAGGTCTATGAGTTTTGGACTGTTGGACGGACAAAAGAAGCTATTTCTAAACACTGGCTGTGGGAAAACTTGATGTCATAGACCTAATGATGGTATTGGTTGATTGAGAAGGTTATCAGCAGATTAATTGATAAAGAACACTATGCTTAGTTGCAGCCCTACTCCAAACTAAGTATAAGTAACTATAGTTGTAATTTGTTGTATGTTTTGTATGTCTCTTGGAAATATGTGACTGGAAATATTACTAACATGATTGGAAAACCAGAAATATGCAATAAACATTTGATCTTTCTTTCTATGAGAAGTTTTGTAGGAAGAGAGTCTCTCTGAAGTCCCAAAGAGTTTTTGACAAAGTATTATTGGATTGTATGTGTAATGGCATTTTAAAGCCTTGTATTCACTTTCAGTCTTCTCTTTATGTATCACAAAATGTAACCATAATATGTCAAATTTCTACAAGGTCTTCACTTTGTCAGCAGTAACTGAATCTGACTCAGTACTCCCCTCCTGTGCAGTATATGCCAACAGTTTAAAAGAACTCTCATATGGCTAAAGTGCTACAACTTGCTTCAAGTGGTAAAATGATAAAACAAAACAAAAAAACGACTATGGGACGACTTTGCACCATCTTTCCTTGTGCTCATCTCTCCAGGGAAAGCCCCCCTCAAAGAAAGCCACGGTGCTAAACAAGGTGAACAAGGCCGCTCCAGCCCCAACTGGACTGGATGGTGAGGGCACTGAACACACACAGAAGTACACAGGGGATCTAAATGACTTTACTGCAGTACAAAATCAGATGTCATGCAGGCACGAGTAGTAAATCTTGATACAGCGCAAAATCTTACATCAGCAGTGTGATTCCTCGATGAATTCTTTTTCTGTAGTATCTGCTGCAGGTTTTGATTGGGGTGCCTACTTGGAGAAGGAAACATCTCTGGCTGCATCAGTGTCCTGCTTCAGACATGTGAGTCCTCCTATCTGCGTCATTATAAACCATGTTTTCTCTCAGTTAATAAATGTTCTGGGATTCATATGATTTAATATTGCTGTAGGGACAATTATGCCAGATTATGTGAAAGGTTATACTTTCACACACTGAACGTTTGTAAATGGCATTTTCATCAGCATGAAAAACTTTACTCCAGCTCTTGAATGTGAGATGACACACATTTGTCAGTAGTTAAGGCAACAGTTTGATCAACCTTATTTGATTTTGAATAATTACTACATTAATGAGGAATAAATTCACAGGAAAAATGTGGGGAAAACGGACCAAGTAAGATGTGAAAGGGTAAAATTCAGGATTTAATATATATGTTTAATATAGCTGTGGCAGGAGAAGAATGTGCATCAAAGAAAAAAACACTAGTTAAACACTTCAAGTAAACAGGGCATTGCTGATAATAACTTCACTGAATGTGGAGCACTGATGGATCTGTAAGGAAACATCTGGCCTCCCACCTGCAGGCTCCCCTGTGTGCCCAATGGGATGACATCACCGTAGGGATGAAGGTGGAGGTCCTGAACACAAACGCAGTCCTGCCCAGTAAAGTCTACTGGATTGCTACTGTCATCCAGATTGCAGGTGTGTACTGTATCTGTGTGTTTATTTAAGTAAGCCATTACAGCATGGGATTGAGCAGTTGTCATATGTATTATTACACAAATTCCTTCCAGCAAGATTTACTGACGTTAACCAGCAAAGGCATTAAAGAGGAAGAGTGCTAGCTAGAAAACATGGATGTAAACATTGATGGGTTTAAAATACTAAAAACTTGAGTTGGAAATGGTTTATGAGTAAGGAAATTATTCAACACATTTTCTAGGATACACGCAGTGTGTTTGATGATAACAATAAATGGAAACATGACTTTTGTTTGTTTATAAGAAAACTCCACGGGGCACCTTTTAACACCATCTATAACAAAACTAAAGGGATAAAGCAGGCTAGCAGACATGAATTCAGACATGCCGGAGGTTAGCAAAAATGCTTATTCATTGTGGTCCCTAGGCAGGTAACAAAAACATTACAAATAACCATATACTAAGGCTGGACAATATGGCCACGATAAAAAGTTTCATATCTTTCGATATCGATAATTATCACAATAAGTTTCAAATCGTTATTTCTTTTGAGTTTAAAGGCTGATTTTTGCTCCTGAGAGAAAGTTGAAGAAACCTGATGGTTAATTGTGGTTTAAACATTTTTTTATGGTCAACACTTGATTTCAAACAGCAGATAACTTCTGAGGAAGAACATTCCAAACAATTATGATAAAATCTTTGTCAACAAATATGCATGAATAAAATTAAGTAACTAGTTAAGTAAGTAGCTTTTTTCAGTCCTTTTTCAACAAAATAAACATCTTAATTAAAAAAATTGATTCAAGTGAATAAAATCAAACATTTATTGAATATTTATTGAACATTTGTGATATTGTTATTGGAAGAAAAAAAATATCGCGATAATTATCGTTTTATTATCAAGCCTTACCATATACACATGCAAATATACAATACACATGTAGAAAAGTGTTTCTCCATCATCTCCGACTCCCACTGTGGCCATGGTGTCTCAAAGTGCAGCTCCAGGCTATTGGTAAGCTAGGCTGTCGTATTTGAAGTGTTGTGTTTTTTGTTTTTTTACCTCAGATGCATGCAAGTAGGCGAAGGGAGAGAGAGAGGAGAATCCTGCTTTTGATTTAGATTTTTGAAGGTCGAAATCAAAAGCTATACGTTTTTAAAAAATTACATTTCGTTTCTGAAACAGCATTTCAGCCATGGCACACTAAACCTCTCAATGTATACCCCATAATGACACGGTAAAAATAGACAGTGCAATGACAACAATATTGCATTAGAATACATTTGGCTTAAGGGTTTCCCATAAAGAACCAGTGTAATCCAAAGCACAGTAAATCCATAATCATAAGAAACTGCTTCTTGTTTAAGTTCTACAACCCAACATGTAATTCTAAATAAAAAAGTTTATATTAACCTAACATTTTGGCAATGCAGTAGGATTGATAGTAACTTAACTCTTGCCTTCCTCTTGTCTCTTTTCTCCAGGATACAAAGCCCTGTTGAGATATGAAGGCTTTGAGCACGACAGCAGCCATGATTTTTGGTCCAGTCTTGTTTCGGGAGAGCTGAGCCCGATTGGATGGTGTGCCATGACGAGCAAGTTGCTGGTGCCACCACAAGGTGAGGATTCACACTCAAACCTGAACCACGCTGCAATGCAAATACAGAATGGCATTAACCAGGGTCACACTCATGTGAGCGAATAAAGGAATCGCAATTTTCACTGATTATAATTTGACGAATGTGTGTCGTTAGATGTGAAGCAGAACATCCCAGATTGGAAAGAGTATCTGATGGGAAAGCTGGTGGGGGCCAACACTCTACCTGTTGACATCTACCTGAAGGTAAAACTGGCTGCTGCCTGACAAAAGTGTTTTGGCTTATCAGTGGTAACTGCCTAATCTGTCTTGAACATGTGACGAGTATAATGATTTCAGATTAAATGAATAGTTTAATTAACTAAACACATAATCAGCATCTCTTTTCCTCGGTCGCCTTCCTTCTGTCTTCTTCCTAGTTGGCAGAGAGCATGAAGACCTTTTTCAGAATAGGTATGCGTGTGGAGGTGGTGGACCCCAAACACGTGAGTCGGACTCGTGTGGCCATCATAGACTCGATTATTGGTGGCCGTCTGAGGCTGGTGTATGAAGACCAAAGCGACGCCCCCGAAAATGCAATCTCTGATTTCTGGTGCCACATGTGGAGTCCCCTCCTGCACCCGATCGGCTGGTCCAAAAGAGTGGGTCATGCCATTAAAGCACGTGGTAGGTTTAGGATTCAGGTTATCTATACATATTATTGATGGCATGCAATATAGACAAACAGAAATTTAGGTAGGACACGCTGCCAAACACAGGTTTATTTACAGTGGGCCATTTGTGGATCTTGACAGGTATGGTGATTAAAGTATTCTAAATATCACAAGCCCTGATCTAAATGGATAAAACTAGATCTGTGCTATTTGTAATTTGACACTTGCCATGGCTGGTTTCTTCCCACAGGTAGATTAATACTTGAAACTTTTAAATGCTTCTTTTTTTTAATTATAGGAAACAGTGCGGAAGCTGCTGCCAGTGGTTTGAGGGGTAACTGTGACAGTACGTTCCTGCTCTTTAAAAAGGTAAGGAAATTCAAAAAGCAACACCTGCTTTATATTGTAACCCTTGTTTTATTACCAAGCTGTCGTTCTTTGCAAACCTTGACAGTAAATCCACATTTGATAACAGTGCAATTTAGGAAATAATTCAGTTGAAGTTCTTTTTACAGACTTGTAGTGAGATCCTGAGTTTGATATTTTCTTTTTTTAGACTCATGACTCGGCCACTAACACTTTTTCATTGACTGTGTCCTGCTGTAAAATCTTTACAGTGTATATGTGCTTCACTCCAAACACCTAAAGCAAAAATGGCTTGACAAGTTTAAGATGATGATGATGATGATATATTTAAGGACGTAACCAGCGCACATTATAGTAGCGTTTCACTATTGATAGAGAATTTAGCCTGGAACTGAAGAAATATGTTGAAAGTAATAGAAATACTCTCAATTCTCAGCTCTGTATTTTGGTCCCATCTGACAATCATCAGACAATTTCACTTTGACAGTTGACGTCAAAGTGAAATGAGTACTAGTGAATTTGGGTTATGTAACGATAATCTGCACTCACCACCTATTGAAAGTCACGTCTACATAGTCTACAGCCACTGTGTGATCTGCAGCCCAGGTTTGTCTACATGGAGGGAAGTTTCTTTGAGGAAGGAATGAAGCTGGAGGCCATTGACCCTCTCAACCTGGGAAGTATCTGTGTGGCCACTGTACACAAGGTAAGACATCTATTTCCTGTACCTAAATTTTGTGTGTTGGGTTTTCTAATCTTTATTAAACCTAATCAGACAGACCAGACTGATCTTAACAATTAGGTGTAATGGAATATAAATTCCATAACTGACTATAGATGTATGCAGTCAGTGTAAGCAATCATCTAGTTATGTTAAACACACTAACTCCTACATTGTTGTCTCTCTTTTCATCTGTTTCCCCGTTTGTCTCTGCCTCCCTCCCTCCACTCCTCCCAGGTGCTGTTAGATGGCTACCTGATGGTGGGGATCGATGGCACCATATCAAACAACGGCTCTGACTGGTTTTGTTACCACGCCTCATCTCATGCCATCCTTCCTGTAGACTTCTGCAAAAAGAACAACATCCCTCTCACGGTACCCCAGGGTAAATATAAACATGCCTCTTAGTTCAGCCTCTGCTCCAGCTCACACTTTGTCTCTTTGCTTTACCATCCTGTTCTTGAAAGATGTTGAAGAAGATGGAAAATAACTCGAGCACTATACTGTTGATGAAAAGATTTCCTGTTTTTTCTGTCTTGGCAGGTTATGACTCTCAGACCTTCACCTGGGAGAAATACCTTAAGGAGACCAAAGCTAAAGCTGCACCGGCACGACTGTTCAATGCTGTAAGACAGGAAGTCCAAACCTTGTGCAGCATTTGAAGTTGTTCTCTCTGTTTAGCAACATATTAATAAGATCACACAAGGGCTACAATCTGTGTATTAGTTTGTTTTAATTTGGTACAAAAACAAACTTCATCAAACTGCGTATGAACCCTCAGTGTGTCTTTCTTTCTTCAGGACTATCCGGGCCACAGCTTCTCGCCCAACATGAAGCTGGAGGCGGTGGACTTGATGGAGCCGCGCCTGGTGTGTGTGGCCACCGTGAAGCGCTATGTGGGCCGCCTGTTGCTTATCCACTTCGACGGCTGGGAGGATGAGTTTGACCAGTGGATCGACCACCAATCCCCAGACATCTACCCGGTCGGCTGGTGTGAACTCATGGGCTACCAGCTCCAGCCACCTCCTGGACTCGGTAAACACCTCATAATGGCAATAGAGAGCTGCGTTAATTAACTGGTCATCTGAGCCACTTTATTTATCTGATTGAGGTGTTTACATGAGACATTTTAATTCCGATTGAACTGTAATTTGGATTATTGGAGGAATTAAAGACCAAATGCGGCAGAAAACTGTCCACCTTTCTATCACAAGTTTCCCCTTCTAGCCTGTAGTTTACAACTGTGACAAAGGAGCAACAGGTGGTCAGTGCTGTGTGGATGTTTTTGACCCTGTATAAAAATTGTTTAATAAAAAGGTGTTTTGTTCTGTGTTCCAGCTGATGTAAACGAAAACCAGGCAGCACAAAACAAGAAATGCATTGGGAAAAGGAGTAAGTTCAGACTAAAATCTATATGGAGTCTTCCAGATTCACATTTAGTGTTGTGGTACTTCTGATAGTTGTTGAACTACTATTTTGCTTTCTATAGAAAAGAGGAATGCAAAGAAGAGGCTCTCTCAGGACCAAGCTAAAGATGACACTGGTCAGGAGCCTGAGGTCCTTGGCGCTGACGGTCCTTCAGGGATGGAAGGCCTCCGTCTTCCTCCAAAAATGCCTCTCATCCAGCCGAAGACTGAGCCAGAGGAGCATGAGAGTAAGTTAACAAACTCACAGATGCTGTTCACTTTCCCCTCATTTTGTGAGACCATATTGGTAATTTGTTGACTACATTCTGTCTGTGTAGTCTTTGCAGTGCAGGTGAAAGTGGAGGAGGTGGAGATGGAAACCCCCATTGCCCCTGTAGACAACCCTCAACAAGTCTCTCTGGGTATAATCAAACAGGAGGAGGGAGGAGGGCACAGTAAGTCAAGACTACAACAGGCAGCAGAGCAGTGCAGCTTGGAAAACGTATCGCATGAAAAGACAGAGCAGAGTGAAACTGCAGCAGGAAGAAGTGAAGAGTCGGGATCACTGGAAGTGAGCTTTACTGGGGAAAGCAGCATGCAGCAGAGTGAAAACAAAAAAGCAGTGGTGTAGAGGGGAGACAAAGGCTGGACCAGGAGGAGTGAAGCCAAGGAGATGACATTGGGATGACCCTGAAGGAAAACCACTGAAAAAAGACAAAAGCAGGCTGGGATATTTAGAGCAAATAAAAAAAATACACTGGTGGTTTGAAGTATGATCCGTGAGATTTCAGTCCTGGTTGATATGGTGACACGCGAGTTAACTGCAAGTGCTGGTCTCAGAAAGTTGGGTGCAATCAAACAAACTGATGTTTTAATAGAGAAGTCAGACAAAAATAATTAGAGGAGTTTTAAAAAGAGATACTTGTTCCATTGCTACCTGCAATATTTAAAACTGACCCTCAGTCAAAAACGCTCAGAATGACAGTCGTCTCATTTTGCACACGCATTTTCTAAGAACAGCGGCACTATGATGGCAGATACATTGCATTTTCTAGGACTGCTTCACAATAAAAGAACAAAGTGAACTCGCAGCAGTAGGAAATGGTGGGTTGGCATTAAAACTAGATTTTCCGTGTAAAATTTACATCTGTTACATTCAAGCCCTTTGCCAAACGAGTTAAGTGAATGCTGATTAAACCTATCACCGCCCGATAAATCTCTGTATTCGCAGTAGAACAGTTTTTTAAAGCTGTGGCAACGTTCCCACACTGGCTCACCGCCGTCGCCGGTAGTGATGTGTTCTGTCAACCAGCAGTGATTGCTTTCCCAGAGCTGAAGGGAGCAACAGCAGCAGCTCAGGATGGCAGAGCCTATTCGTCATAAGCACGTAAACATTGAGGCTGATATCAATGATAAATTACACAGTAACGCTGGATTACATGCAAGCATGTTTCCTGTGAATGTCTTGGCTTGGATAGGCAGTTTGAATCCAGAGCAGGAATGGCAGCCTCTGCCACTACCAATAAAAACTACAATATAGAGAAGTAATTATAGAACATAACTGCAATACTGACTATATAGTATTAAAAACAGGGTTTGATTTTATGAACATCTTAAGGGTCATAAATTTAAATACTCTAAATACCTTACTGACTGCATATGTTTCACAAGGACCAGCTTAACCAGTTTTAAAACTACCTCACTTCCTCCATGTTGTCAGACAAACCTGTAAATAAGACTCTGAAGGTCTTCATGTTTGATCATTCTGGGATGATATAGCAGACAAATGGTTGTTGTAATGTTTTATTTTTTTCCTGTTTTATATCCAGATGTATTATTTTTTGTAAATATGAAATCACTGATAAAAAAAAAAAATGCTGTTCCTCAACTTTCTGTTGATGCTTGTTGTATGAAGGTATCTTTACAAAATGGGACTTGAGTGAGTTCAGTACATTATGCAGTTTAGTGGTTAAGGATAACTAGCTTAAAGCCAAAGATTGGATCATTATTGAGCAAATAGCTAAAGCTAATGACAACAGCCTCTTTCAAGATGCTAAAACTTCCAACAGCGCTGCTCTGGAGCTTGACGAGCTGGGAATGTGTATCTAATGCTGTGAATGTGAAGGAGAGCAGTGCTGACAAAAAACGTGTGCTCAGTGTAGGTTCCCAGGATGATTTAAAAAAAAAAAAAAATCTTGACCTTTTTCAACACATTGATTCGACTGCAAAGAGGAAATACTGCACAAGATTGACTAATTGAAAACTGACTGGGAGGAGACGTGAAACAGCCTCAGCAGCTAAAGCTTTTAAAGTCGGCAGAGGTTACAGTTTTAGAGAGTTGAATCCAGGGTTTAACCTCAAAATCAGTTGCCAGTTTACTTGAAGTTGTGGTCTCAACATTAGTACAAAAGGCTGCTATATCAGGCCAAGCTGCGTCCCTTTGAGGTTTTCTTGGCTGCTGCTGGTTTTGTGTTGGGACTTTGGCGAAGTTTGGATTTAGCTTTGACCATTTTGACCTGCCGAAGGCTGTTGAGGTGCATTGGTTTGGGTTTAGTTGCCTTGGGTGCCTTGGCGGGCTTTGGGGTGACAGTAGGGCCGGAGGGGAGGCTCTCGCCCCCAGGACAGGCTTTGAAGATGTGGACGTCCTTGACCCTGCGGCCCTTCAGCTCAGGGGGATTGGCACATGTGGCTCGTACCTTCAGGTTGACTTTCTCAATCCACCTAGATGAAAATGAAAGATCAAATTATTTTATTAAAATTGGTCAGACTAGAACCATCTCCGATTAGGAACTAGTGTTACTAGTAGCTAAAATGTAACAGTAATGTAGCTGGAGTGCAATCAAGTTTTCCCACTGGATTTAAGGTTCTTAATCTATTTTTTTATTGGGTCATAGGGTGTAATATATATGTGTGCTTAATTATATATTAGTTAAGAATCATCCGAGATAAAAAATCCATTTTAGACATAAAACAAGCTTTGTCCTGCTTTGAGGAGCTGGAGAAATGTTCAGACTTTAGAAACTCCTTTCTGTGAGAACCCTAATCATTTCTGACTACACTGTGCCAGAATTGCCTTACATGCGTAGTGGCAGCAGAGGGCAGTCACACATCAGAGGGTTGTCGGCCAGGTTGATGACCTCCAGAGAAGTGAAAGGGTGGAGGTTAGGTACCTCCTCTAGCTGGTTGCCTTCCAGGAAGAGACTCCTCAACCCTGGACCCAGACCTGCCAGGGAGTTCTGTGACATCTAGAGCAGGACATTGTTGAATAACCTCAGTGAAATGAGCTCAGCATTTCAGTGCTTAAGTTTTTATTTTGATGAGTAAATGGTCAGGTTAGAGAAAATATGGAGAAAGGTGCTGTTTGAGTATGACTAGTAGCTCCCATCAAGAACCCGCTCACCTTCTCCAGTCCCATGTTGTCCAGATACAGCTCCTTCAGTGACCTCCCCAGTGGTCTAAAAGCATTTGGCCCCACCCAGCGAATTGAATTCCCCGACAGCCGCAGGTCTCTGAGGTTTCGCGCTTTGCTCAGCGCTTCAGTGGGCACCCCCTTCAGCTTGTTTCCTCCCAGGTGAAGCGTATCGAGGTCATTGGCCTGGTCCAGACCCCTGGGTGACACATGATCAATGGTGTTCCCGGTGAGGTAGAGGGCTCTGAGGCCCTCAGCTCCGGTCAACATGTCTGGTTCCATCTTGGTGATGGCGTTATTCTCCAGGTGAAGTGCCAGCAGACTAGGCACCAGTTTGAAGGCTCCTTTGGGAAAAGTGGTGAAGCGGTTCTTCTCCAGGTGGAGATAAGTCAGCTGTGGGAGGCCTGGGAAATTAGATTATTGAAATTTTATTTTAGTAAGACACAAGTAAGAATAATGCAACAAATGCCTTTTAATTTTTGCATTTAAAAGACCTTTAAAAGCATCAGGGCTGAGAGAAGAGAGGTCATTCTCCGACAGGTACAGGTAGATCAGTCCCTTCATTCCACTGAAAGCCCCACCCTCCACCTCCACGATCTTGCAGCGCTGCAGATGTAGGGACACGACTTGGGTAACACCGGGGAAGCTATTGGATGGGATGTAGTGGAAGTTGTTGCCACGCAAGTCGAGGAGACGCGTGTTGGGAGAGAAACCCCGTGGAACTTTGGTATGGCCACGGTTCTCACACGATGAGTGGTGCGTCTCAGCCTGAAGGCCAGCAGGTAATGGACAGAGGACACAGTGCCAGCACAAGTCATATAGTTTTCCACTCTCCCTTTGAATGCATACATACACATTCAGCTCTCCTGACACTACCAAAATTGTTATTTGATGCCAAATTTTCTATAATCATATTTCTTTTAAAAGTCAGCAAAATTCAACAATTTGGGTTTCAAAAATGTTTTTCCTTCTTTGCGATCAAATGGTGACCCCTAAGACTTATCTTATGACCCAATTGGAGGGTCCCCACCCCCATGTTTGGAACCACTGTGTATTCGCCAATTATAAGTTTTGGGGTTTTTTTTATTCTTTTTTATTAGACATTTGTATTTGCAAATCAAATAAACTTTAAGCTAAACTACAAAACATTTTGTTCAGCGGGTTTTAGGGCAAACAAAAAAAACTGAACAATTATAATTGATGGTTGTAGAGTCTGTAATACTAATAGTAACAGAAAATGCAGAATATTTAAGTATAAGTTAAAGCAATAACTAATAATAATTAGACCATAACTTTTGCAAGTGACAAATATGGAATGATGGTAAAAGCTTAAAACATAGTTTAGCACAAGTAGAGAAGTAAAATATATCTATCAAAAACTAACTGTAGCAGCAAAACCGTGGGTGTGTTTATTGCTTTTTTTATTTGGAAGTGGCTATAAGACGTTCAGAAACATGCATATCGCTTATCAGTCATTTCTAAATACTGCTATTGAGGAACATTACACTGAAACTCACTTTTACACTTATTTTTTATTTATCAAAATAGTATTTAACATGACTTTAAGGTATTCCCATCAGCTACAATGGTGTTTGGCAGCAGAAAAAGTTTCAGTGATACAGTTGAAGGCATAGTTGGCAACACTTGGCTAGTTCATTAAGAAATAAGTGAGGAACAAATCAGGAAAGACTTGATTATGGATGAATCGTTAATAATTACTTCCCTAATAGTTCATAATGGAGATGAGTTACTAGAGAACAGACTGGGAGCTCTTATATCAATTAATCATTAGGTAATGATTAGTTCATGAATATCTGAATAATCCTACTGACCACTGTAATATAGTGAGACACGCCCACTCCAGTTTGTTTTATGTATCACTTTACTTGCGGTGCAAAACAGTAAGTATTAGTTAAGTAATTAGTAATAAATGAATCAATACTAGTTTTGTGCTTTTCACATCAAGAAAATTGTCAGTGATCGATTCACAGATATTCATGAACTAAATTACCTAATGATGCATTAATATAGGATCTCCCAGTGTGTTCTCTAGTTATTAATCATTATCTACTATATAGTTATGAATTATTATAAGAACTTGATAACGATCAATCAATAATTAGGTCCTCACTCATTTCTTAAATAACTAACCATTACCTAATCATTAGCTACTCTATAAAATTTGATTAGAAGTTACTCATTAACTAATGGTTCACTAGCAGTTAATTCCACATTCGTTCCTCATTTGTTTTCTGGTAACTACTCAGCTAACAGATGTACAAGAGGGCAAGAAAACAGTGTCAGTACACTACAAATGTAAATCATAAAACTGTGTCCCCTGGAGTCCAACTTCATACAACCCACTCACCTCGCAGGCACAGTTGGCAGGACACTTGACCTTGTTCTCTGGCTCTACAGTGGGTGGTGGCACGATCCTGGTTGCTTCCTCGAACTCTGCCTTCAGCATGGCCTCCTGGCTCTGACAACGCAGCTCAGGAGGATGAACGGCATCCAGGCTTTCTCCTGACAGATGGGCCGGTCCTCCACATGTCCCAATCAGCTTCACCTTGCTACGGATTGCCCACTCCCTGTAGTGAGGTAACAAAAAGAGAGAGAGATTGGGGATTAGTACCTTTTTGTTTGACAGAATAAAAGAACTATGGCCTAAAAGTCAGCCATTGGTTCAAAATCCACAAAGGTCTGCTGTACCTGAGTGGACGTAGGTAGCAGTTGCAGTAGATGGGGTTTCCAGCAAGGTTGAGGCGTGCCAGCTTGGGTGAACCTTCAGAGAAGGGCTGGATGACACGCAGCTGGTTGTAGCTGATGTCCAAGTGGATGAGGTTGGGGGATTTCGATACAGCTGAGTTGGCCAGGTCCTGCAGGGACATGTGGTCCAGGAAGAGGTGGGTCAGTTTGGCCATGGACACCACCTCCTCTCCAAGGTAGGTCATCGGGTTGTGGCTCAGATCAAGACGGGTCACCTCTGGCAGTCTGGGTACAGAGAAGTGTGGGAAATTAGGATGTAAATTTCAGGTATATTACTTGAATATTTATTATATTATAGGGATCTGACGTTTGCAGGTATTTTCTCTCCAAGGCACCGGGCAACTGAGATGTACGAATGTCTTTAAGCCTTGCTCGCAACACGGCTCTAGAGATTGAAATACTAGTTTGACAGTCCAGCACTTTGGTCCAGACTGAAATATCTCAACAACTACTGGATGGATTCTAATAACTTTGGTTATCCTCTGATCTTTAATTTAGCACTATCAAGTCAAAATTTAAATATATACAATACTTGGGTTTATCACCAAACATCTGGAGAACTAAAGACATTCCCATCAGCCTCAGCTACACTTTGTAATTAGTGCTAATTAGCTAAATATTAGCATGCAAATTATAAACATTATTGCCAGGATTAACATTGTGAGCATGCTTGTTAGCATAGAGCTCAAAGCAGCACTGTGCCTAAGTACAGCCTCACAGAGCTGCTTACATACAGTGGGTACGGAAAGTATTCAGACCCCTTTAAATTTTTCACTCTTTGTTTCATTGCAGCCATTTTCCAAAAATCAAAAAAGTTCATTTTATTTCTCAGTAATGTACACTCAGCACCCCATCTTGACAGAAAAAAAAGAAATGGAGAAATTTTTGCAAATTTATTAAAAAAGAAAAACTGAAATATCACATGGTCATAAGTATTCAGACCCTTTGCTCAGTATTTAGTAGAAGCACCCTTTTGATCTAATACAGCCATGAGTCGTTTTGGGAAAGATGCAACAAGTTTTTCACATCTGGATTTGGGTATCCTCTGCCATTCCTCCTTGCAGATCCTCTCCAGTTCTGTCAGGTTGGATGGTAAACGTTGGTGGACAGCCATTTTCAGGTCTCTCCAGAGATGCTCAATTGGGTTTAAGTCAGGGCTCTGGCTGGGCCATTCAAGAACAGCCACGGAGTTGTTGTGAAGCCACTCCTTCGTTATTTTAGCGGTGCGCTTAGGGTCATTGTCTTGTTGGAAGGTAAACCTTCGGCCCAGTCTGAGGTCCAGAGCACTCTGGAAAAG
>NC_060163.1:8448986-8454704 GCF_021292245.1 Micropterus dolomieu | reverse complement strand
TGCTCTGACATGCACTGTGAGCTGTAAGGTCTTATATAGACAGGTGTGTGGCTTTCCTAATCAAGTCCAATCAGTATAATCAAACACAGCTGGACTCAAATGAAGGTGTAGAACCATCTCAAGGATGATCAGAAGAAATAGACAGCACCTGAGTTAAATATGAGTGTCACGGCAAAGGGTCTGAATACTTATGACCATGTGATATTTCAGTTTTTCTTTTTTAATAAATTTGCAAAAATTTCTACATTTCTGTTTTTTTCTGTCAAGATGGGGTGCTGAGTGTACATTACTGAGAAATAAAATGAACTTTTTTGATTTTTGGAAAATGGCTGCAATTTAACAAAGAGTGAAAAATTTAAAGGGGTCTGAATACTTTCCGTACCCACTGTAGCTGTGTAGACTCTAGTCTTATTTGTTCACAGAATAAAAACTAGTACTCACAGCAGTTTGATTTTATTAAAATATTAGGCATTTCTCAGTAGAAAGAACATTTACTGTCCACATGAGGGCTCTGCAACTCTGTGGCAGAACACATGTGATTGAAAAGTACTGTAGATAGTGACATATGCCAAGTAGCCTACCTGGTCATGGTCTCACTGGGGAAGAATTGCAGCTCGTTATGGTCCAGACTGAGACGGGTGAGCGTGAACAGACCAGCAAAGGCCTCAGTGTCCAGGTAGTTCAGTGAGTTGTGACTAAGACGAAGCCATTTGATGTTCTGCAAGCCCTGGAAGAAGAAGAGGTCCGCTGTTTTTAGGGGCTATATGCAGTTTTTTAATGAAATTAATAATTTTATTGCCTGTGTTGTAACTTCACATTAAAATGATCTACTTGCAGGGTTTTTCTGTTACCTCTGATGGCCAGTATGCCTATCCTATGTGAAGACTCGGGGTTGGATATTTCCGCAAAATTCATTGGATGTGACGTGCATGCGCGCTCCCAACCCTCTTGGCTGCTCCGTACAAACAGCAAAAACACCACAGCTAACGACCTGAGTCCACTAAAACTAGAAGACAACCAGCTCCCAGCACAACACAGACTCCAACACAAACTTCACATAAGGATAAAAACCAACAACTAAGTTTTATGTGCTGGAGCCTGTCAGGCCAAACGAGAATCAGATTGACTTTGGATGAAAACACAGTCACGGACAAGACTCCGCTTTGTTTTGAAAGTGACACAGAGTTGGCTTTCATCCTGATGGACAGGTAAACTAACATTACAGCAAAGCACGTGGAACATATTGTGACTTTATGCTTCAGTTGGCTAACGTTAGCTCGCTGGCTAACACCAGCCAGTTGCTAACATTATCCAGTGCAAAATACTGTATGGCTTGCCACATTACTTCACCAGCTAACACAACCCATATTACTATCTTGTGTGTGACCGGTATTATGTCAAAGTCTTGATTTTAGCTGCAAGAAATGATGTTAAAGCAAATGTGGAGCGATTTGTTTTTACTAGCCTGTAGTGATGCAAGGCATGGGGAGCCAGCTAACGTTAGCACTGATCCGCTGCTGTTTGCTTCATAAAGTTCATTTTAGATTTATTGTCATTTTACACAGCTTCTCCACCATCTCACTGTAACTTGTGTGACCCACATAATATAGAATAATGCAACATAAAGCACAGGACAACAAGACCCATTAATTACAGTGATGTTAATTACTGTGGTCTAACTGCAATAAAGTGTGGCAACAATCTTTTGTTTTATAACATATATTTATAATTTTCAGTCTAGCTCACTAATCATTTTCATTATCATTCAATACATTTAGCTGTGCTGACATTGCTGAGCCTCTGGTGAAATGTACACAGTTATTGAAAAGTGGCAGACGAGCTTCCACCAATGTATCACGTTGGCTAAATGCAGTCAGTGTCATGTTATCATGTAACGGGACATGCATTAGTTCAAGCTCATAAAATTATTTACAGTAACGTTGGAGTGGGAGTTTACAGCACTTTGTGTGAAGCTGTCTCCCAATGTGTCTGTCTGTCTTTTCTTTGAGGTATTTTGTGTAGGTTGGTGTGTGTGTGTGCACCTGGAAGGCCATGTTAGGAATGTAGATCAGCTGGTTGTGTGTGAGGGAGAGCAGGTTGAGGAAGCCAAGCTGAGAGAAAGCCCCGGGCTGGATCTCTTCCACGCGGTTACGGTCAATCATAAGCTGCTTCAGCGAGGACAGGCCGTCGAATGACTCCTGGAAAAGTACAAGACAAGGTAGACAAAACATTTACTGAATATCACTGAGTGTGTGTGGTGGGGGTTTGTTTCAATAAGGAGAGGCTATGCACAGGGTGACTGGAGAATTCTAGATAAAAAAGTATAATGGGATACATGACGGTTAGAGAACTGGATCTGTGTGGTGACCTGGTAGAGAATGTCAATGTTGTTGCTGGCCAGGTTGAGGAAGACCAGGCGACCAAGGCCGCGGAAAGCCCCTTCTTTCACCCTGTGGATGTTGCAGCGCTGCAGCGACAGGTGAGTCAGGTAGGGAGTGTGTTTGAAAGCCCCGGTGGGAAGTTCTTGAATGTCGTTACCTCGAACATCTAATTTCACAGTGATCTACGAAGACAGGGGATTACAAATTAGATGGAAAGAGAAGGGAACTAAATATACCATAGACATGTTGGTTATATATGTGTGTGTGTGTGTGAATAAGAGACCTCGTCAACAGTGGGAGGAATTTGGGTCAGGTTCTTGTTGACGCAGGTCACAGTGAGCTGGATCTGGTCACAGATGCACTGCGGTGGACATTTTGCTGTGTATGTGGCAGGGATGCAGAGGAGCAGTAGGCTGAGCAGCAGGGTGTCAGGACAGAGCTGGGAGTACATCTGAGAGGGAAAGAAAAGCATTTACTTCATTCACACTACTGTATGTGGTAGTAATGTATGGTCAATAGTCTTTACTGAGGCTCGTCTTGGCCAGTAAATAAAAAAAATATCACATTTCTCCATTGACACCCAAAAGGCCAAGCCAGCAGCAAACATTTTTTTTTTAGATGTGAATGACCTAATAGATCCACTACTCACCCTTCATTCATTCATTCACTCACAGTTAATGTATTTGGCCATTGGCAGTGTCTACAGAGGAAACAGTGAATCAACATCATTCACTCTTACACTCTCTGCAGACTGCTGAACTGTGTGCAGTGCTTTATATCTATGACCCTGTGTAGTTAGAAATGAACTGTTTCAGCATTAAATGTCCTTGTATAACTTCCCCTAATGATTAGCTCTTGTACAAACCTGTTGTTAGACCGTCAAAACATGAAGGGAGTACCTATTCAAGTTATAGTCATACAAATTTGTTTAATACTATAGGGCAGGTGGGACTTATGCGTAGGACCCCAGACCTTCTCTTGCTTAGAGCCACTGTTATTTTTATATATATGTAGTCAAGTGGTAAGTTACTATTTGCTTTTATTTCATTACTTTATACTTCTATTGAACTACATTTTAGAGGGAAATGTTGTAATTTTTATTACACTACATTGTGGCAGTCTTAGATACTTTTCAGTCTGAGTGAGTCTTTCACATCACACTAGTGGTTTTCAACATTGTTGGCTTCTAACCCGCCCCAAAAGGGGCCCCTTGTCATTTTAAGACATTTACCCTCTAAACCTCTAGGACAGTTTCATTTAAATAACTGTTCAAAGTTACACAAAATAGTTGTTCTTAAATGGCATCACTCTGAAGAACCATTTTTTGTTCCACTTAGCACCTTTATTTCTGCAGGTAAAATTAAAATGTGGTGAGAATGGGGCCCTACTTCCAGAAGCATAGAGGCCCTGTGATGCAGCATACTGAACGGTGTATAGCTATGTGATGTAGCTGCAGACAGGATATATTCTATACAGTCACCACAGACTTAGAATATGTGTGTCACTTTGTTTTTTCGTTTTTTTTGCTTGCATTGTGCTAAAGCTCATTTTGACGAAAAATATCTCCATCGTCCTGTACTTCTGGGGATTAGTGTTATTTTGGTCAGATTGGGCTGCCCCCGTCTTCGCTGGAATGCCTTAAAACCACATTCCCATGTCGGATCAACAATCTTGATCCGCAGGAATGGACATGAAAAGCTTCACAGCTCCGCACTCTGAAATTTGGAATACATTGACACGGTGAAACGGTGCCACGGCTAAACCTTACTCAAAACTGCTGCACCAAACCTTGTCAGACAGATGGACCTGACAGTGACCTATGAGCGCATAAATCAGAGAAAACACGGTTATATTTCATGAATAGGCTCCATTTGTCAACTTGAAGTCAGACTGACAGCATATAACAGCCTTGATATTTTATAAGCATACCACGTTTTGTTCCTAACACCCCCTAAGTAGAGAGGAGGCAAGAAACTGGAGGAGGAGGAATTTTCCCCGGCCGGAGTGTTTGTCCGCCTCCCCCCAGGGATTAACAGCCCCGACCGCAGAGGAGCTGCCGCGCCGGCAGCGCACAAAGACGCACAGTGTCTTTTCCTGGCGGTGTTGTGCCAAAATGCGTTTGCCCCGAAAGAAAGTCTGTCCCCAGGCCAGGGACGGTGAGAAAACTACTCTACATCGGCTCTGAATGCTTTTACCAGAAATCACCATGCAACATTTGTCCTGTCTTCAACATTATGTTACTGTTGTCCTGTGCGTAAACAGGGAAGTTGACTTAATGAAGTTTTGGGAATGACAAAAACCTACAATATTATTTAAGTATTATAAAAATACCATCCATTTGTGTTTGTTCAATTCCCGCACCTAATGACAACCAAGAAAATATGTATTCAGTGAGATAAAAGTTGAACGTATTTCCCTTCCTTTTGACGCAAAACAAAACGTGTCCACGTGATTAGATAATTAAACAATTCGGGTTTTTCAGTTTTTGTAATGTCACTGCCACTATTACAGTCGAACAAATAAATGTACATGTTAGAGGTCCAAACATTTGACTATTTACATTAAGTATAAATCATTTTTACGCACGGACTCACCGTGGATTCGTCGTGGTTCTGTCTGGTCGCTTACTGGCCGCTGACTCTCACGGTCTGTGCTCCCTCTGCTGCTCTTCCCCCGGCTGTCCCCCATCCAAAACAAACTCCGTTTATCCCTTCATTCACTGACCCTCCGCCCCGACACACACACACCTCCAACTCCAACTCCCACCTCTGGAGTCTGCACACACTGCTCAGATGAGCCTGTTAAAGGAATAGTTTGCGTCAAAATGAAAAATTATTGAGCCATTTCACCTCACTGCTGTGCAGGTTAATCTCCAGTGTAGTTGGAAGATTCTTCTCAGCCCTCTTAAAGTAGAGCTTCAGTCTACACTCACCTAGAGGATTATTAGGAACACCATACTAATACTGTGTTTGACCCCCTTTCGCCTTCAGAACTGCCTTAATTCTACGTGGCATTGATTCAACAAGGTGCTGAAAGCATTCTTTAGAAATGTTGGCCCATACTGATAGGATAGCATCTTGCAGTTGATGGAGATTTGTGGGATGCACATCCAGGGCACGAAGCTCCCGTTCCACCACATCCCAAAGATGCTCTATTGGGTTGAGATCTGGTGACTGTGGGGGCCATTTTAGTACAGTGAACTCATTGTCATGTTCAAGAAACCAATTTGAAATGATTCCAGCTTTGTGACATGGTGCATTATCCTGCTGGAAGTAGCCATCAGAGGATGGGTACATGGTGGCCATAAAGGGATGGACATGGTCAGAAACAATGCTCA
>NC_060163.1:8433147-8448886 GCF_021292245.1 Micropterus dolomieu | reverse complement strand
TTTTTCCTATTTGTAGTGGAGATGAGTGGTACCCGGTGGGGTCTTCTGCTGTTGTAGCCCATCCGCCTCAAGGTTGTGCGTGTTGCGGCTTCACAAATGCTTTGTTGCATACCTCGGTTGTAATGAGTGGTTATTTCAGTCAAAGTTGCTCTTCTATCAGCTCGAATCAGTCGGCCCATTCTCCTCTGACCTCTAGCATCAACAAGGCATTTTCGCCCACAGGACTGCCGCATACTGGATGTTTTTCCCTTTTCACACCATTCTTTGTAAACCCTAGAAATGGTTGTGCGTGAAAATCCCAGTAACTGAGCAGATTGTGAAATACTCAGACCGGCCCGTCTGGCACCAACAACCATGCCACGCTCAAAATTGCTTAAATCACCTTTCTTTCCCATTCTGACATTCAGTTTGGAGTTCAGGACATTGTCTTGACCAGGACCACACCCCTAAATGCATTGAAGCAACTGCCATGTGATTGGTTGATTAGATAATTGCATTAATGAGAAATTGAACAGGTGTTCCTAATAATCCTTTCGGTAAGTGTATATCCAAAGTCCAGTACTGACAACTTTATCCCGAAATATTTAACTAATAGATACGTCTGTATCTATCTGTCTGTTACTCAGCAAATTGTGCATGCAGACACACACACACAGAGAGACTAAGAGTCAGGCTTGTTGGATTAGTTATATTTCTGGCAGGGCTTTCAGCACAAAACATCATCACATCTGAAATACAAACATAATCCACAAGGTCCAATGTTACTCAGAAGTGTAACTAAGTGCCATTTAAGTGTATTCTTTCCTCATTTCCCTTTTAAATCACATCACCAACAGGAAAAACAGCTATATGAGCTAGCACACAGCACCTGAAGTCACATAAAAGTGCATCTTTCAGTAAGATTGATTATGGTGTTTAAAAAGAAAAAGAGACGAAACACTAGGTAAAAGTGATTCCCTGACCTCTGCAGTGTTATGACCGTGCTTATGTGTGGCTCCTGCATGCAGCCCATTCCTGCTCGTAGTCTGATGCACAGGGCACTCTGACTTGACTGGACTTTATGAGCAGCAGCGTGATGATTGTGATCGGACAGACTGTCCTAAAAATGTTGTCTTTCCCCTTACCATAGAAGGTTTAAACACCAAACAAAACGAATTGATCCATCAGTAAGACAGAACAATGGAGTCAGCTCCTTATTTGAACTAATTTATTTAGATTGTAGTTTTGATATTGGAACAAATATCAGAGTACCGGTATGTGAGATACAGGCCTAAAAATGCAGCAAATCTTAGCTGTGTGTTTATCAGAACACTGCGACAGTATCTGCCATACCGTACTAAAATGTATTGTACAATCTCAACATTTTAAGACCTGGAAATTACATGGAAGCATTGTTTGAAACTGTAACTAACTGCAAAGCAATATGTTGTAAAAGGTGCCAGACTGACACCGTTTTTGTTAGCTCCACTCCACGTTACAATCAGTTTCATGTTTTACACATTAACTCAAAGGTTAAACTCATGTATTCCTATATTTTTATCTCTATTTTCTATAAAAAATATAAGTCACAAGAATAAGTAGAAAAATAAAAACTAAAAGATTCTGGACAGTCTTTGTCATGCCTTCATAAAAATATACATATCAGGAGTGGAGATACATTAAGTGGTTGTCTGAGTCCCTTGTTCAAGTGTAAAGCTTCCCTGTATTTTTGTTGGTAAAGAGATTAATGCCAGTACAGTGTGTGTCTGTGTTCCAGTGTTGGTACTGGCAGTGGAGGGTCAGTGCTGACCATGGCACTTCTTCTCCAGGGCAGAGCTCAGCCGTTCTCTGGCACTACTGCAGGACTTGAGAGCCTCACTGTTCCTGCAGATTCACAAAGGAAAATAAATGTAGACAATATAAGACTTCAGAGTCTGCAAGAAGTGATGTGACACAAACAGTTCCACATTACATTTTACGCTTCCATTCACAGGTTTCACATTGACTGACACGTAAATTTTAACTTGTGCAGATTTAAAGATGGTCCTACTTGGTCACGAAGGTGTGAAGCAGCAAGGCAGGGTGCTGGGGGAAGTATTCCTGCTGGACAGCGTGTTCCAAGCACAACAGCTGACCCGGGACCAATGGAACCTTTTTCATCTTCCCCTCTCCCTGAAACATGGAACAGAAAAGCCTAAATTAACTGAATCATTAATACAATTTATGTCAAACAGTGACAGAAAGGAAAGAAAACCCAGCGAGGACCATGTTCTACAGAAAAGCAGATGTGATGAATGAATGGATCAGCTGTTTTTCTTGTCATCTCCAGATGATGACATGACAGACTGTGAAGACAAGACATTAGCAGTATGTATGGTAACAGTAGAGGGACTCTTAACTAAAAGCATTTTCACAACAGCCACAAATAATTTGTGAAATATTTATGAACTTCGCAAATTTGTATTTAAGCTTACACACCAATGCACTAATGCATGCCATCAATCAAACTGGTACTACAACATTTCTGTTCTGAGTGAACAGAAACTTGACTTGCTTTCTGGTACCAGGAACTTGTCTCAATTTCGTTTTCCACTGCACATTCTTAACTGATCATCTCAGCTACGCTGTGTGAAACCGCTGTGACACCACCGTCATGAACCAGGAACTCTCGCTGGCAACCAAACATGGCAACGTCTGCACCTTGTCAACTGACCATGCCGTGGTTTTGCAAGCTGCCATTTAAAAAAAGAAAATCTTGGTGGTGAATTTGAAAAAGCAGCAGCCGATATTGATGGCTGTTTAAATATAGTGTGTTTGTGAAGGATATCCGATTCTGGTGACAGTTCTCTCTTACCAATCAGTGGTCTGCAGTGTTTTAACTCATCTTTTAGTATGAACACCGCTCGTTTGGAAGCTCGACTGAGGAGATACCAAAACAAGTACCAGGTACTATCCACAACTTTTGCCAATGTTAAACCACAAAAGAACGGTTCTAAGTGAGCTGCGCCGTGCCTTCCCATGCTGTGGTATAAAATAGAGGAAGGTCCAGATTGAGCACATCATGGTGCTCTGATACATTTTGAACATATCAGTGCTCTGACTGCAATACTATTGTAAAGTGTTTTGAGTCTTTCCTATTAAAAAAATTATAAACAATCCCGGTGGGTTTTTTTGGGGTTTTTTTAAGTTCTGTGTCAGATTCTTGGGGGAGAGAGTTGGGGGTTCTGTAGCAGTACTGTACCTTGAGGAGTCCCATCAAGACCAGCAGTGTTGAGAGGAAGCAGTATGACTGGAGGGCGGAGCCAGAGAGGAGCTTCTTCAACACAGCGTCTGTGAGACACAGTGACTCAGGTTTATTTCAGTGAGACGTCACAGCAGTAGAGCCGAAACGTTGTTTAATCCATATAACATTTCACCAACACATTTCAAGCTTAAAGAAAATAACTCTGTACAGTGTGTCTAATGTAAAACAGAACTAGCCTACCACAACAGCATGACGGCAATGCAGCGAAAGCATCCGGTCTACATATTGAGTCCATGGAGAGGACCCGAAACAAGGTAATGTTAACGTTAGCATTTAACATACATCACAATTGCTAGTTGAGATGCAGGCTAGCAAAGGTAAGGCACAAATCTTAGTTGCAAAAGTTTAAACATACGTTTGTTGTTATTGTTCTCCAACTGGTTAGCCCATGGGTTTGGTATGTACAGTGATGTGATTTACACTGCTGATCCCGGTACAGGGGGCGACAAGCAAACGTATTTGTTGTCGATTACTTAATGAACTGATAGAATAATCCGTAGAATACTTGATTAATAAACTAAGCAATAGCTGCAGCCCTACACAGCAATGATAGCACTAGCATCTATCAACAGCAGTATTTGAACCACTTCATACAAACACCAAAATACTCCTGTTTGTTTTCAGTAGTAGCAGCAGCTTTTTTATTCACCAATAGTTTCTAGGACGGCCGCCTTGGTCTCTGGCTCCTCGCTGTACAAAGAAGCGATTTTCAGAAGGACATCAGCAGCCTTGTGCAGGTCAGATGCATCCACCTGGGGAAACGTTTTATTAACAGATTAAATCCAGTCTGTATGACAGCATATTAGGGCCATTATATTTAAAAAGAAAAAAATGGAATTCGGGGGGGTGGGGTTACATTCAGAGAAAACCTTTTAGAATAAAGTAGTCAATTTACGAGAAACAAAAAAGAAACGGACAGTTACATTAAATTGTGGGAGCAGCTAACAACCTGCTGGGACACTTAATAGTCACTTTCTTTTAAATTTCCTACCTGTTGCTGCAGGTTTGTCCTCATCTCTCCCAGCTGAAGAAGCTTCTCTGCAGAGGGGCAGCTGAGGAAAGACATAATCTCTGCCTGAGGGTGGACACAAAGTCATAATCACAGCAGGAATCCTGAAGCCTTTATTTTCTGCTGTTCTTGGTTAGTGCAAACTTACTAGGATATTTCAAGACCCTGACATGAAGCTGACGGCCAGACACTATTCTTTTAACATGAAATATTGATCTAAATGTTTTATTAAACCAAACTAATTTACACACTTGCAATTTATGCACAAAATGACTAGCCTAGAATAGTTAATTTGTTTAGAAAGCAACAATACAGCAGTTGAAGACAAATAACTTGAAGCTGATATGGTTGCCAGGTAGAGATAAATATAAATGTATTTAGTAGCAACTTACTGAGGTCTGAGGTTTTGTAGGACTGTCATCTTTTCTTGTTATTCCATTTTCCTTCACATTGCCACCGTCCTCCTCGTTGTCTTCATTACAGTCGTCACTATCGTCGTCACCGTTTTCATGGTCGTCGTCATCTTCCTCATCATCAGGTTCTCCTTCATCATCACTGTGGTGAAGTCAATAGGAACATCATTTTATATCTCGGGAAATGTCATCAAAAATACATGGTTTTATTTGTACTGAAGGAACTTAACAAAACACACACATGCACACACACACAGACACACACACAAACAACCTGAGTGATGCCAGCATGTCTCCTTTGTCCATGTTCTCCATAGCTTCTCTCAGAGCCTCACAGCCCTCCTCTCCCAGACAGTTACCTGTTAAAGTCACACAATGATCATTTTTACCATAGCTATGATATTTTAGCTAACCCCAGTGTATATCCACTTCATTAAAACTAATATTTAATATATTTCTTCTGAAACTAATTCCACAACCCTTCTAGGATTTTAATGCCTCATTTAACTGCTGTTCTGCAATGACAGTGATAGCAGCTCTGAAGTCAGAGTGCGTACCGTTCAGATCCACTTTCTCCATGTAAGGTTTGTCCTCAACAGCCTGAGCCACAACGAGTGCAGCTGCCTCAGTGATCTCACCAAATGACAGATTCAGGTCCTGAAGATAAGGAACATAGCCGTATGTGATCACACAGCAGGACACAAGCACACAAACATCAAGGCTGAAATCTGCTGGTGAACTGACCTTGAGGATTGGCAGGCCCTCTCTGAGGACTGCAGCGAGGGCAATGGCTCCTTCAGAGCGGACCAGGCAGTCGCCAAAGTTGATCACCTGTACATTCCTCAAGTGCCTCAGAGCCTGCATGACCGGCAGGACAGTATACAGAAACACTTCAGCTGAAACACACTGGCTACATGTCTGCTGTACTTTTAAGAATAATCTGCACAGGCCTCACCTGTGCCATGGCCAGCGTTCCCTTCTTGGTGAAGGTGTTGTCATTCAAGTTGAGGACGCGGAGCTCTGGGTTGTGTCGCATGGCTGAAGCTAACGCCATCACACCTGTGTAGCTGATACCATTCTGGGGCATGTGGACTTCCTCCAGGCTGCCCATCAGCTTACATGGAAAACAGAAAGTGAGTTTGAGGAGGCCGGCATTTGAAGTGCCAAACAAGTGAAGTTGTGTCGCATCTGCAGATGCAGGGCTCTTGCATCATTTTAAAAGTCAAATTAATGCTTTAGACCTCAGCAAATATAAATTTAAGAAATTTTGAAACAATTTCTTTGACAGAAAAGAGACGCGCGTTTGATCTCTTACTCATTTGGCAGAACGTCGCAATGCCATATTTGGCAGTTTTATTTTCACCACAGGTGAATGACTTGCCTATTCTGAATCGGGGAACACAGAGGCTGTTTACACCTCGCGTTAAAATGTATTTTGGTGATCAGATTGTGATCGGGTAGCACTTGACCACATGAAAGTACATGTGTAAATGCACCCAAGACGTATTGAGGACAGATTGTGATCCATTCAGCAAAACCACCTCTGGAGGTGGTCAGGGACACCATGACTACATGGATGCAAATGCGTTGTCTATCCACATACAACAACAACTACTTGGGCGGAAATATGTACCGGTCACAGTCTTCTGCAAATAAAATCCAAAAGTCTGACAGCGCAGACAGGCGCCTAGACAGTGTGTCCATTCAGAGTTGCATGCTCAAACAGTGCCGATCATTGATCATGCTCAGGTTTTTGATGAACTGATCGTGTCCGTTTGTGAACGTGAACTAGGGCTGGGCAATAAAACAATGATAATTATCGTGACACAATCTTCCTCAATAACAATATAACAAATGTTCAATAAATATTTGACTTAATTCATTTGAATCACAAACGAATTAGCACTTTCTTTTCTATTAAGATATTTACTGTGTTGAGGAAAAGGGACTGAAAAAAGATTTTACTTTAGTTTTCTCATGCATATTTGTTGTTTTGAATGTTCTACCTCAGCTTTGTGAAGTGATCCACTGTTTCATATCAGGCCACTGTTTGGCATCAAGTGTTTATCATGTTCTGACCAGAAAGAAAAGTTTAAAAGCACAATTACCATCTGGTTTCTTCAGGAGCAAAAATCAGCCTTTAAACTTATAGTCCTAATAATAAATATAATGATCAATCATACACTGCTGGGTTAAACTCAATATAAACTACTAAAAAAAACAGAAGAGAGCAACATTATAAAGGTAGCAAGAAAACGGACTGAACTTAAGTTTCACTTTCACTTTCCGCTGAGCTAATACACAGGTGCACCGCTAAAGAGAGGTAAATCATCCATGGAGGAAAAACAATCACGGTGAAAGACATAGCCTACTTTAGAAAGTTATTTTAACCTGTAGTTATAGATATTTTTTAATATACAGTCTATGTGTAGGCTACAGTTGTTTGAGCTAGACAGAACGAACGGATCTTCCTCCAACCACTTTAACTTGTGTCTCCCAATCTTGCAGCCACGACTATAATATGACAGGCAGGCAGATGTCAACGTCTACAGCTACCGTAAACGCAACATATGAGTTATATTAATAGCGGGGTCTCGCATTGTCAATTACTAAAAGAAAATAATTCAAATACACGCTTATTAGGCGTTTTAGGCGACAATTTTCCTACCAGCCTTAAACTGCAAATTTAATAACTACAGCAAATTTACGGTATATTTAAGACAAGACCTTAATTTCCCTTATTTCAATTTAAGACCATTTAAGTCTTTTTAAAGGAGCCGCGGGAACCCTGAGATTTCTTGTTTCAACAACAGTCCAAAACGCAGTGATCTTAAAATGTAAGCTGGAACTGAGCAGTGTTGATTCATAAACACAATTAACCTAATTAATTTTCTGTTGACAAACATCATATGTGTAATTCGGGGCATAATTCAAACGGGCTCAAAGAATGAAAGCTGTTGACTACAGTGCATATTATTTCCGAAATAAGGTCCCATGGTGGTCCACCGGAAGGGGAGGGACTTTGGCCCTCTCTATAATTTTACTAACTAACGGTGATTCCTCATGTTTTTAAAAATATCATTGATGTAAAGCTTTAACAGCACGAGATAACAAACTTCACTTAGTCTAGTGTAGTCCACGTCTTAAAAAACCCTGTTGATCAGTTTGGGAGTGAGTATAATCTACCTGAAAGGCCTTGGCCAGGGCGCGGGCTCCTTCGTTTTCCAGGCGGTTCCTCCCTGCGATGAACACTCTCAGTCTGAGCGGAGCTCCGAGCGCTGATGACTGTCTGTGGCACTCTATCAGAGCTTCAGTAAGGATCTACAAAAAATCATACAGCACTGTTGCATTAGGATGCAAACATGCATTAAAACCTGTCCTGTGTGGAACATATTTGCACTGGTTTATTGTAAATCTGGAGCACTTGCTTGTTTTATTCTAGTTGGTTTGGTTAGAATACAAAAGTAGTATCTGAAGTCTGCGATTTGGAGCTGCATGAGGGGTTGACAGTGTTAGGTCAAAACATATCAAAGCATTCAGCATCGCAGTTTGTGAGCTCACCTTTCCTCCTCCGATCCCCATCCCACAGTTGTTGAGCTTTAGCTCCCTCAAGGTGTGGCAGGAAGGACTCTTCAGCAGCTGCTCGATTCCCTTCACACCATCTGGGCCAAAGGCGTTATCACTTAGGTCCAGCTCAGTCAGCCTGGCCCCAGCACTTATTATTGCACCGCCCAGAGACCTCTGCCGAAAGCACAGAAAGAGAACGTTTAAGACAGGCATATTCAGGGAGTTGATATCAAACAGGTACATTACAACACAAAGCAAAATGAACTGCAGAAACCAGTGCTGGAAATTCTCACCAGGGCTGTTGGGATTTCAGAACGCAATCTTCCAGTGAACATGTCACTCCAATAGCATCTCTGAAAGACACAAAAAGTTTTAAACAGAGAGAAAACAGTGAGTGTGTCTTCTCTGATACGACAGTGGCCAGAAGGAATTCAGTATCAGTATTCCCGGGGTGGTTATTAAACCACAGTCTTTGAGATCCAACCAAATTATGTCTTGTAGACTGCAAAGTTCTTAAAGTACTATCAACAAAATATTGCTGATTGAAAAATGTGTTCTTGTTTGGCTATTTGCAATAACACAAAACATTGGTGCATATGACAAATATAATTTTGTTAAATAAGAAAAACTGACATTCACAAAAGAATCATCTGGGTCCTGACAATATTTAGTGTGAAAGCATTTATTGACAGTGATCATATAAATCAGAATGATACCCTGCTTCAGTCAAAGAGGTGAACCTAACCTGGTGCACTGCTTAAATATAAGCCTACTCCTAAATCAATGTAAATGTACTGCTTATGATATTAATGCTTCTTTTATTCTTTATGCTTCTTCTTCGTTATCTCGAGTACCTGGAGCAGGCCTTTGCTCTCCAGAGCCTTGGCTATGGCCCGGGCTGCATCCACTCCCACAGTGTTCCCCTCCAGGCGAAACGCTCTCAGACCTTGGTACTGCTCCATCTCACGGACCAGCTCCTCCACTGAAAGCAGAGATAACAGACTGCCAGGTCTGAAGAGAAAACCGGGACCAGCCCTTTGATGCCTACAGTACACAGCGGGCGAGTAACAGGAGAAAACAAAGATAACCCCTCACTGCTGCCCTGTTCAGCATCTGACCTGATTCTGCGTTGTCCAGCTTTAGTCCCATGCCTTTGTAGCTCAACTCTCCATCCCCGACGTGGGTCTTGGAAAGAGCATCAGCCAGCTGAGCAATGTCATGTGAGGCCATAGTGACTCTATGGAGACATCCAGAAGTCAGATTTTAGTCACTTCCTCGACACATAAATGAGCAGAAGTACACCGGAAATCGAAAAATGTTCAATGACTGCTGATACATTACAAACAGATAATTTTCTAACGTCAGTGCAACGATCAACAAGCCACGGTATCTATTTAGCTTCACCGGTTTGTTAGCTAACTTAGTAACTTAGAGGTGCGCAACATAACAGACGTTGGCGCCACGAGCTAATCAAACACGAATGAGACTGTGATGGTTTATAAAGTGTATCCTCGTGTCTCTCAGCCACTGCACCAGCCACACAGAGCTCCCTGAAGCTTTTAGACCTTACCACAAAGAGTAATTTCAGATGATAGTGAACACACGCCGCTCTTCCGTGCAGCGCGCCGGTTGCTAAAGCATGTGACGTCACGCTGCCCCCGGTTTCTTTTTCGTTGATTCTGGTGACGTCACTTAGAATTGATCTACAGGTGTTTTACTGCCACCTGCTGTTACCACCACACGGGATCCTGCTCTCTACTACTAATGAACACTTGGATTACACTGAACAAAATTATAAACGCAACACTTTTTCAAGGGGCCTTTTATTGTGGCCAGCCTAAGGCTCACCTGTGCAATACTAATATGCTGTCTGATCTGCATCTTCAGGGCCATGCAGAGGCCTTTGGAAGGGCAGGTGCTCAAAGTATAAAAGGGGTACATGGAACAAGGATTTAAATAGGGCTGTTCTCAAAATATTGATACAGAAATATATTGTTATGTATTCCTTGATTATATGCGTATACAGATGCTTCTGTATCGATACAACAACAAATGCTGTGACACAGTTTTGAAAAAGAAACACAGGGAATACCCAGATCTAGCTTTAAAACACGGTGGGCTGACATAACTTACAGGGAACAGTTGCTGTTGAGGGGTTGCTGGGGATGCTGCTACTGCTGCTGCTGCTTTTGGTGCTGATACTACTGGAGGTGATCTGTGACTAGAGATATTATAACAAACATAGGAGATATATTAGCTGATGAAACAAATATGTGACCATGACAAGATGTAAAGATTGCTGACAGTATTTGGGACTGGCTTACAGTGACTGACCTGCTGTAGTGCTACAGCAGCTGCCAAGGCTGCCTGCTATGAGAAAATAAGAGGGAGATGCTCACATAGACTGCTGCACACAGAGATCTGCTGTTGTGAGTCTGCAGCTCTACCCCCTGACCCCTTGTGTCCATGTTCTCTCCCCTCCCTGTGTCCCCTGTTAGTCTGTCTCTGTTGTCTGGGCGTGGCTTCTCACTCTGGGCCTGGCACTCCACCTGCACACCTGATCCACATTCCACTAATCAAGACTCAGTATATCAACCCGGTTCTTCACCTCACTCGTTGCCAGATCGTCAATTTACCTCAGTGGTATTTGCGCTGTGGCCAACTAGCCTCGTAGTTGTTATTCTGTTGTTTGTTATCTCAAGATCACTAACCTTGTCTCCCTGTGCTCAGGATCGCTGCCATACCCCGCTCACTGCCTGCCTGGAAATCCTGCCATTGCCTCACTCAGCCCACCGCCTACCTGGAAATCCTGGCTCTGCCTCACTCAGCTCTCCGCCTGCCCGGAGGTTCACCTGCTGGTCGCCTTTCCCTGGTCTGCCCTCTGGTCTGCTCACACCCCACTTTTCAATAAACTCTGAATTCCTGGATTGAAACCTGCCCTGAGTCTGCTCTTGAGTCCTTTTCCCCTAGTCTGCCATAACATCTGCAGGTAGAGGAAATAAGATACCAGGTTCAAAAAAGTGTGGGAAATAATCTGGGAAGGAAACAGTACTGGGAGAAAGGACTAGGTTAGCCAAGGCAGGGGTAAGAGTGAGAGAAATCTATAGACAGGTGTGTGTGTGTGTGGGCAATATTGTGATAATGATTTTATATACTGCATTGTGAATCTGAGATATATTTGGATTTTGATATATATATGAACTATATGTCTAATAATAAATCTAAAAAGATGTGTGTGTGTTCATTCTGTTGGCCCATAATAACCATGACAGAGCAGTATGTATCTTTCACATTAACATTTCATACCTTTGTCTGTAATCTATATAGGGCCATTTCTTCTTCACTCTTTGCTTTGATGTCAGGAATATTATTTATTTTATATTGACACTGACATTATTACATGCATTTCATCTTATTTAGATCATATAATAAGTTTGCTATAAAATCTATTCAAATACTGTTGATTTAAATGATCGTTTTAAAAGGGGCTGATAAGTAGGCTATAATTCGGAGGAATAAGTAATAAACCTGTTTACCAATGTTGTTATAATTATTTTAAGGCAGACTACGTTTTTTAAGTTACTGCAATAATCCTAGTTTAAGTGAAAGGTTTTCAGTCAAATTACATAAAAAAAATACCAGACCTCGCGACGCCCGTGAAACTTTTCTCCCTCAAACAGCAAGAAGGAAGTGAACACAGCAACTTTGTTTATCTGTGTGCAGAAGTAACGTTAGCTGTCGGCACAGTGTTAGTCGGCAGCTAACGTTACTTCTACAGGCGACACACAGCAGCATACAACTACTGTGCTGCTCTCTTTGTGTCTTTCTTGTAAAATACATCCAACAACCCACAACAACACACATTACGGTAAACCCCTCTTACCGGTGGAATCGCAGGTGTCCTCTAGTCAGAGCTGCTGAATCACTAACGGCGTGTGAACGGGAGGGTTCGTCACGGATGAGGTCATCAGGTGTAAGGTCATAATGTGGGTCAATTTATTTGCTGCGAAATTATTATTAATTCATTTTAATAATAGTTTGATTCGGCAGGCCTTCACAAAAGGACCTTTACAAATTTAAAAATTAATTATTTAATTAAATTTGTCATTGACAAAAGGGCACTTTGGGCATCAAAGGGAGCTCAGGCACCCATTGCACCCCCCTCTGCACGTGCAAAGTCTTAGATCGGTGAATTCAGCTCATGCTGAATGGGGGCAAAAACAAAACTGTTGCCATGATAATTTTGTTCAGTGTACATAACAGAGTTCTGCTTCTTTTAAGTCAGTTCTGACACCTGTTATAGGCCCCTGCACTATGTTACTTTTTTACTTTTTTATTTGCAAAGTATTGCCTATTTAAAAGAAAGAATAAAATAAAATCATAAAAAACACAATTAGAATATAGTCAATTTAAAATGCAATAAACTCACAAGGTAATAGCTCAAATAAAAATGGCCAAATTTCAGTTTTTACATTTTTGTCAAACTAGGTCGAAAATTAACTTTTAACTTATTAACAGGCATAAGCTAGTTAACTTCACTTATTACATTATATTAATAAAGATGTATAACCAGTGTTGGGAAAGTTACATATAGTAACAGAATAGTAGCCTACCAATTACAAGTTACTCTATTTAAAATGTAATAGTAGCCTAGTGTAACTATTTCAATGACTTCATCAAAGTAAGTAACTTGTTTAATTACGTTTGATTACTTTTCTAAATTTCTAACGAATGTTTTTAACTGTTAAACATTTTCTAAAGACTGTCCCTGCAAAGCATAAGAGGCAGTTTAACCAGAAGGGTGGAGCTGTAAATTCAAACACTAGAACCATAGACTGTATATAAAGACTATAACCAATAAAAAGCATCAGAACAGCATCAAACTATCGGCTGTGGCTGGAAATGGCAAATGAAGACATGCAAAGCATCAATATTAGTTATATTATAATATTAACACATAGCCTAGCTTTTTACAGAAAATATAAGTAATTGTAATTTAATTACACATGTTTTCCCCAGTAACTGTGAAATGAATTACTCCCCAACACTGGATATAGTGCATTTTCTGAACACTTGGATTAAATTAAGATTAACGCTCCATCAACGTGGCGCCAACGCGGAGCCGGTGGTGATGGACACAGCATATTCACTCAGCATGGCTATCACTCAACTAGTCTCAGTAAAAGTTTACTTTTATAGACTTTAAATGCCTATTCAAGATTTGGATCGCTGTTTAAAGTGACGTTTGTCAGCTTGTGTGGTTTCCTCACTGGACAGATGTTGTGGCAGAAGTTTAGGAGGTCGGAGAGCTCCTCAACGGGAGAGAGCTGGCTCGCACAGAGGTCTAGACTGGCTCTTCCATGTGGTCTCCAGCCAGGTATAGGTGATCCCCCAAATACTCTCAGGCTTCTCGCCACTGCATGGCAGAGCTCATAGGCCGGTCGACCATATGTAAGGATGGAGAAAGCGAGGCTGCACTCCTGCAGGTGGGCAGAGAGGATGACCTGAACCCTCGGGGTGAATCATACCAGGAGTTGGAGCCCAGGAGAAAGGCTATGCTCTGGCAGGACCTGAGGCTCAAGAGCAGAGAGAACAACCAGGTCACCCTCACCCAGAAGGCCGAGACACTGTTGCAACCTCTAGCAGAAGTAATACAAATGTAGAATAAAAATAAAAAAGCCCACAACTGATACAATCCAAAAATATTGTAAACTATGAACCCATTCTTTTACAGACCAGTCCTGAAAACAGAATCTGTAACTACACACTAAACTATCTGTGCCCTACTCTGGAGTTTTGTTTCAGTTGGATGACATATTTTGGTTTGTGGTCATTTGATAATACTTTAGTGGCACAGCATGGTGTACTTACCAGTAATTTTCAATATGCTTTGTGGTATTCTGGGCTGGGCTACTGCTTATATGGCACATTTTAGGCACTTACAATTCCCTACATAATTTATGACAGATCAGGGTAATAGTTAAAAATTCAATTCAAATTTATTCGTATAGCACCATTTCATAAAACAGTTCAAAGTGCTGTACATGATAATAAAATAATATTACAATGCAAATAATAAAACAAAGAGGCAAACAAAGAGTCAATGATTGTTTACATGATTGCAATATTTTGCAATTAAATCTAAGCAAGGTGTGTGTGTTGGGAGATGTTTGAAATTCAAAGTGGGGAATTTATACTTTATTTTACATGTCAAATATTGTACTCTGCAATACATTTATCTGAACTACAAGTACTAGTTACAAATTATTAAATTATTTTTTACAGATTATGATCGATTGTTATAGACTACAATTACCAAGTGGGTAATCTTTAACCTTGCATCTGTAATCCAGTAATTAACTCTGGAAAGGGTCAAATACTTTCCATTTTTATTTAAACAAACGTTTTGGATGTATACCCCTATACTTGTAATGGGGTATTTTTACTCTGTGCTATTACTGATTTTTGTAAATGACTGAATACTTTTCGGAGAGTACCACGGCACAGGTTAAAAACAGCCGTGACACATTTATTGCTGCCCTCCTGTGGCCATTACTTCTCCAGGAAACTTGTTGCAGTACTGCACTGGCCAAAGCAGCTAGCAGTTACATAGCTAACATTAGCTAGTCGATATACAGCAGAGGCGCAGAGAAACAACCCGTGTTCTGCCCACATACTAATGACAGGAACACTGAACTTACTAATATGCGCCTGGACATTGACTGATACTTGGCACGCTTGTTCTTCCTATCTTTATCGCCAACTCTCTGTGAAGTTATCTCTGATCTGAAAAGCGCAGTAACTTAACTCTCGGTGAGTTGCCGTGCTAAGTGGGCTTCGGCTATTACCTGGAGTGCCACTAGTACATGAAGTTATAGCTAGCTAACTTTACATGGTAGCTAGTGAATAGCACAGTGTAGCCGTTTATGTCAGCTCAACAATTGGTTTTAAACTGTTAATGCAGCCATGTGTGTGACTTCGAAGAGAGTAAAATATGTTTTTAAAAGCCAACGTTGCTTTCTTATTTTATTTAGCTAAGCTAAGGGAACGTTACAGTGATTAGCGAATTGCGTTAGCTGGCTAATCTTAGCCACCGGTTGGTACACCCAGATAGCGTTAACGTTACCTAGCTACACCAACGCCTTTAGCGGCTAACCCGATGCAAGTTGTGTGTTTTACACGCGTCGCTGTCGGTGAAACGTTTAGTTCGATCTGTAACGTTAAGCCTGTATATCACATGCTAACGGTATCATTTCCACAACATTGTTATGGCTAACGTTTGAACTATGTAATGTTCAGATGCCTCCTCCCACTTAATTTAACAAATATTTCTCAAATGCCCGATTTACACAATGTTAACGTAATGTATCTTCTGCAAACTATTAACCAGCTTCGTCGTTAGCTGTCTCCACTGTTTCTTTACGCAAGTCCGATGATTGCTTAGCGTGTTTTAGTTGCAGGCCTTGG
>NC_060163.1:8393574-8433047 GCF_021292245.1 Micropterus dolomieu | reverse complement strand
TCCAGTAATTAACTCTGGAAAGGGTCAAATACTTTCCATTTTTATTTAAACAAACGTTTTGGATGTATACCCCTATACTTGTAATGGGGTATTTTTACTCTGTGCTATTACTGATTTTTGTAAATGACTGAATACTTTTCGGAGAGTACCACGGCACAGGTTAAAAACAGCCGTGACACATTTATTGCTGCCCTCCTGTGGCCATTACTTCTCCAGGAAACTTGTTGCAGTACTGCACTGGCCAAAGCAGCTAGCAGTTACATAGCTAACATTAGCTAGTCGATATACAGCAGAGGCGCAGAGAAACAACCCGTGTTCTGCCCACATACTAATGACAGGAACACTGAACTTACTAATATGCGCCTGGACATTGACTGATACTTGGCACGCTTGTTCTTCCTATCTTTATCGCCAACTCTCTGTGAAGTTATCTCTGATCTGAAAAGCGCAGTAACTTAACTCTCGGTGAGTTGCCGTGCTAAGTGGGCTTCGGCTATTACCTGGAGTGCCACTAGTACATGAAGTTATAGCTAGCTAACTTTACATGGTAGCTAGTGAATAGCACAGTGTAGCCGTTTATGTCAGCTCAACAATTGGTTTTAAACTGTTAATGCAGCCATGTGTGTGACTTCGAAGAGAGTAAAATATGTTTTTAAAAGCCAACGTTGCTTTCTTATTTTATTTAGCTAAGCTAAGGGAACGTTACAGTGATTAGCGAATTGCGTTAGCTGGCTAATCTTAGCCACCGGTTGGTACACCCAGATAGCGTTAACGTTACCTAGCTACACCAACGCCTTTAGCGGCTAACCCGATGCAAGTTGTGTGTTTTACACGCGTCGCTGTCGGTGAAACGTTTAGTTCGATCTGTAACGTTAAGCCTGTATATCACATGCTAACGGTATCATTTCCACAACATTGTTATGGCTAACGTTTGAACTATGTAATGTTCAGATGCCTCCTCCCACTTAATTTAACAAATATTTCTCAAATGCCCGATTTACACAATGTTAACGTAATGTATCTTCTGCAAACTATTAACCAGCTTCGTCGTTAGCTGTCTCCACTGTTTCTTTACGCAAGTCCGATGATTGCTTAGCGTGTTTTAGTTGCAGGCCTTGGCTTGTCTAGGACGACTGTAAGTAGATAGCAGGTTTCCAGATGTATTCAATTATTGCAGAAAATAACCTTATATCTGTTAATACTGCAACAAGAGTTTTAAGCTGTTGCAAGTCAACCTTGTCTTGACCCTCAGGCTATGGATCCTGAACGACATAAACGAAGAGAGGAAATTCAGAAAGCAATGAGCTTTATCCAGTAAGTACCCAGACCGGTATTACAACAACATAGATGGCCTCATTCACAACTAACTAGCAGTATCATGACCAAGTGCACACAACTTGTGTATGAAGAACAATCACAGCCTTCTTATTCTCCATCTACAGGTCATCTTTGCCTTTCCCAGAGCCAGAGAGTTATGAGGTTTGCATTGATCCTTTTTATCCCATTTTACTGTGACAACTTTTTTTTAATTTTTATCAGCAATGTGCTCCTATTTTATTTACTCACAGTTTTCACTATGACTATACTCCCAATAAATTCTATTTTCTCCTGGACCTATATATATATATATATATATATATATATACCAAAACATGGTGGTTTATCTTGTCCTCTATCTTTTCCTCTTGTTTTTCTTGTTCCCCTGTTGTTCTTCACATTCTGTATCTTTCTGACCATCTCATATTGCATTGACTTTTTTTTTTGTCCCCCTCAAACCCCTCATGATTCAACACATTATTCTACATGTTCCCCTCAGATGTTTCTCTCCCAGTTGGTATGTAACTTGCTGGATGAGGGCAATTCTTGCTTCCGAGATGAGGACTGGCGTCAGGCGACCCAGCACTATGGGGAGGGGGTCAGTGTTGCCCGCTATGCTCAGGCTGAGGCCCTCGTTATCCCCCATGAGCTGCTGGAGAGCCTCTATGTCAACAGGGCTGCTGCCTACTACCAGACGGTGAGGGAGAAGGGGAAACGGGGGATATGTCATTTGCAGATGTTCATATGGACAAATATAAAACACAGTTGTCAATGTATATTAATTTGACTTATTATAGAGAAATTACGGGTAACCCTGCAAAGTAGTTTCTAAAATGTTGTAAAACATTTAGAGGGAGTAGTCAGGCACTGTACTTAACTGATTTTGTCTGCCCCCACTTTAGATTTGGGGTGAATTTGCTGTTTAGGTCTTTTTATATAAAGTTTCATTTTACTTCATAAATAATTTTTGGCTATTTAACAGCATAGTTTCCATTGATTATTTCCCATTTTTTTGCTTTTATTTGATAGTGACAGGGGAAGAGGTAGACAAGAAACAGAAAGAGAGGATTATTACATGCAACATATGCTGTAACTATCCTCAGCTATTATTTTCCAGTTTGTCTGGGTCGAAGCAAGCAGCAGGGCTAACTGGAAATGTCATCGTCATGAGACTTGGTGTCTGTGATAATGCTGGGGTGAAATACAGGCTTTGAGTCTGTGAACGTAGTGGCTTTGCCAGTTAGACAATTCTAAAAATCTAGTACATTCATTAGCAGGAATACGCTGACTCATTCAATGTCACTAATTTGCGTTCTACAGTGGGGGATTTCTTTGGGATTCAAATGATCTTTTCTTCTAGGGTCACTTTAACTATTTTGCTTTAACTAACTTCCACCTAACACTTTCCAAAGCCTTTCTTACTGTATATCTGTGTTTTATCTGTTTCAGAGGGAGTATGAGCGCGGCGTTCAGGACTGTGACAGTGCGCTGTGCGTGTCAGAAGGCAGTCGCAGGGCATTATACCGCAAAGCACTCTGTCTGAGGGAGTTGGGACGACTGAGAGAGGCCTATGAGTGTGGAACCAAATGTCTCCTCACAGCACCCCATGTATGTCATCAACATTGAATATATAAACACAGATGACCCTTCCCCCTGAGTTTTAAGATCCAGCTCAAAAGTAAAGATTACTTGTCAGAGTTTTCGCAGGAAATTAGTAGGTGGAGATGGCAGGTGCTTTAGTTCATGATTACATCAGTGGTATGATTTATTTGTTGACTTCATGTGCTACACTGTGTTCCTGATTATAGTTTGCCTTAAAATTACTAAAAATCCATTATCCATAGCTTATCTGTAGCTCTTCTTTGTGTGATTTATCTTCCAGGACAGGCAGGCTAGTGACCTGGCCCAGGATCTGGCCAATAAACTGGGCCTGAAGGGCCGTAAAGCTTACGTTAGCCCGCAGACTGAGTCCTCGGCCACAAAAGGGGAGAGTCATGGGGAGACTTCCCCACCCACAGGAGAGGTGGGTGCTGTTGTCGGATTGTAAAGGTACATACTTGGAATGTGGTGAATGAGAGGTTTATCTTTTCTGGGTTTTTTTTTCTCTTTGTCTTCAGATGTCCTCCAATGGGTTGGAGTCACTGGGTGACATTGGACCAGGTGTGACAACTGGAAAACCTTAAACATTCCTTCTTCCTATCCAGACTCCCATCCGTTCCCCACATTCATTTCCTTATCTCCATTGCTGTTGTCATCCTCCTCAGGGGACCTGTCTAGTGCGCAGTGCATTCCCGCTCCGTTGGCCACACCCATTCCTGTGAGCGATGACCCGGCGACCCCTGTGGTGACCCCATGCACTGACCTGTCGGAGAGCCCCAGCAGCCAGGCCCCTCCTATGCCATACTCCGTCCCTGTGTCGGAACACATGGACGAATGCAGCAGCAGCGTCATCAAGGACGAGCTAGACAGTCTGCTGGAGTGCATCCCCAAAAAAGTCAGTGAGGTGGGTGAAGGACAGATGAGTGAGGGACCTGTATTGTTGTTATTTTCACATTTATTTCAAGTTGGTCTTTTTGTAAATTTTTGCTCACTTAAATTTAGAAATGCCTTTTGTAGTATTCAGCAGGGAGGGACATGTGTGTTTTTAGTAGGCATTACTGTAATTGGTAGGCTCTCGCAATGTTCACCTCTGTCTGTCTGCCGGTCCAGAGTCCAGTCCAGGGTGCTATCCCCACCAACCTTCCTAACACAGCGGTGGGTCTCCGGCCTCCGTACTCCCCAAACCTTCCAGCCCCATCAACCCAGCTTACCTCAGCCTTCTTCAGCTCCTCCATGAGTGAACTATCCCCTCTGGAGCCTTACCCGCCGCTGGCCCAGCGGGACCAGGGCTCCACCCAGGCGCAGGACGCACTGGGAGGGAGCTTCCCCACAGGGGCCACGGATGGAGAAGGGAAGGCGGCAGGAGTAGCCGCTGGCGGGTTGGACTCGTTGTCTGAATACACTCTCCCTGGTGAGCAAAGGGTTAAATGTGTCTCTGTCTAATGTAGGGAAACAGTCTTGTTGGCCTGTTGGTTGAACTGGATAGCGGAGAGAAATAATGTTTGAACATTGTTTGAAACACATGGGATAATGTAAGTACCCATCTCAACAAAATATATAACAGGTCGTCATTTTTTGGCATTTTATTGCGGAAATGTTTCATATTATACCTTTTTAATTCTAGTTTTCTGCTAAAGTGTCTTTTAGCTCTTCACACAGACCATCTTGTTTACTCAAAAAATATTGTGTTGTACGTGTAACTGAATATTAATTTAAGTTTCCCATTTTGACCCAGTGCAATATCTTAGCTTGCTCGTACTTAGTTACCAGAGCACAGTTCCTAGGGAGATGGCCTGAGATTTTTGCCAGCAGCCGACAGTGTGAGTCAGCTCCATTACAAAATGGTGTCTGACATCCGTGTCCTTGTGTCTTGGTCTTTAGGGGGACGAGTGTGTCACAGCTTTATCCCTGGAATGCGCAACCACAGTGCTGCACATGTAGTGAGTAACGTGCACACACAGAGTTCTTTATTACATTTAGCATCATCTCTAGCAGGACAAACTGCTTTTACATGGTACTGTTTTTATGGAAGCCAGTTTTTATGAACTAGCAGCCATTTCAGTCTATGCTGCTAAGCCTTTTTGTCCCCCTCTTCTTCCTCAGAATGGTCCAGCAGGAACCAACCTGTCTCTACTCTCCAGGAATCCTCTGATGGCCACACATGAGTTTCGGCAGGCCTGTCATGCCTGTTACAGCCGAATAGGTTGGTTCAAATCAACAATTCACTTTCTCTTACTATTACTACTACTACTTAGACCAGCGACTCTTTTTTTTTTTTTTTTTTTTTTTCTAATTTATTTTTACAGATGTTCAGTGGGATGTTGCGCCATTGTCGTCTCCTTATGTGAAACACCTGAGCAGGGTTTTAAATGTTTCTATCATTGACCAGTAGCAATTGAAACATCATTTACAGAGTGTATCTCACCCTACAACAGTCTTAACTGGGTAATTTAACCTTCTTTCTTCCTCTTGCTCACAGGTCTGCGAGTGATGGACTACAAATATCAGCCAGAGGCAGCACACCGCTGCAAGAGGGATGTGCTGCTGTGCCGCCTTAAAAACACAGATGATCCCACTTGGAAGAGGATTCGTCCCAGGCCGGCACGGAACAACTTTCTAGGGGCATTTGTACTCTGTAAAGGTATGGATAAATTATGACTATTACTTGAATGTGTTTTGAAGGTGGGGAAAAAAGCCCCAACAGCCAAATGGAGTATAGCAAAAAAGTGTTTATATGCTGTTTATCCTTCTCTCTCTCCCTGGGTCTCACAGAGGTGCAGGAGCGTCAGGAGTGCCAGTATGGGGAGAACTGTACATTTGCTTACTGCCAGGAGGAGATTGACGTGTGGACCCAGGAGAGGAAGGGTGCGCTGAGCCGAGAGCTGCTGTTTGATCCGCTGGGCAGCACAGAGAGACGAGCGCTCAGCGTCACCAGACTGCTGCAGCTTCACATGGGCATGTTCATGTTCCTCTGTGAGGTGAGACCGCAGTCTGTGTGTTTCTTTAGGCCGGTACTTTTGAGACAAGACTTTGGCTTATCTGCATCTCTTCCTCTTACAACAGGAATGTTTTGACAGTAAGCCTCGCATTATCAGCAAGCGCAGCAAAGAAAACTTAGCAGTCTGTTCAAACCTCACAGCTCGACACCCATTCGACGACAACAAGTGAGTGTAGTGGATTTTTTGTGTCTTCATTTTGCTAAAAAAAAGTCTTCAAATTCAGTTTACTTAGGTTTATTAATTGTGGGAAGAAACACAGAGTGGATTAAAAGCTGTTACATAAACATGCCTTATTGCCATTGTACAGAATTATTATGCACCTCTCTCCGCTGCAGGTGCCTGGTGCATGTGGTGAGGTCAGCCAATGTGCGCTACAGTAAAGTGCGTCCCCTGCACCCTCTCTGCCAGTTCGACGTGTGTCGCCACGAGGTTCGCTACGGCTGCCAGCGTGAGGACAGCTGCTCCTTTGCTCACTCCGTCATAGAGCTCAAATGCTGGGTCCTGCAGCAGGACACTGGTGGGTAGAACACATACATCGGCTGTCTTTTCAGTTTGTTGAATATATTGTGATATTGTTCAACGTAGAAGGAAAATATTTAGCTTTTAAATATAATAAAATGTAATCCAGTACATAACGTTGCTTTCTATGATTAACATTAGAGGTCCTCCATATTGGCAATACTGAAATGATGATGATGATGATAATGGAATCTTGCCAAATGTATTCATAAAAAGTTGGTAAACAAGAAGACTGTTTCCATGTTGCTGTTCCCTAATATTTCCTTCAGGTATCACCCATGAAGAGATGGTGCAGGAGTCAAAGAGACACTGGCAAAGGCTAGAGCAGAACGCACAGAAGCAGCAGAAGGTGAGACAGGAAAGGGCACTTGCATGTCTTGCAATGTTTTTTTGTTTGTTGTTTTTCTCACCAGTTAAATATGGTGGTTCTTCCTGGACTGCAGTCGTTGTAACTGCAAATTTCCGGGGTTAGCCCTGGTACAGCAGCGACAGCCATATACGGCTGCGGATACACAGCCAGCCAGTCAGTTCTTTTCACCTGAATAGGAACTTCACCTGTAGACTACGAGTACAGAAGCTTGTGCAATCCAGGTTAAGGCTCCTGTAAACCTCTAACAAAACAGGTGCCTAATACAGCACTGCTTCCAAATGTATACTCACTGAGATATTGTTCTTGCATACTTCATTTTCCTTGACCACTCAGGCCCTGATTGTTTATCCAGCTTCACCCAAAATTGAGTAAGTAAGCGAAAACTGATTTCTGTTTCATAACTATTAACTTCTTATTTCTCTCTGTCTGTGTTTCAGCCTATCCATATCCCCCACCCGAGCAGCAGCATACCTGTAGGAGGAATAGGGAGTATGGGGTGTGGGGGCGGGGGGGTAGGGGGAGATGGCATCGGTGGAAGCGGTGTCAGCCCAGTGGGTGGGGTGGGGGTAGGAGGGTTAGGAGCAGGGGCAGGAAGAGGGCGGCCCCTCAACCTGAAAATGAAGTTTGTGTGTGGTCAGTGCTGGAGAGAAGGACAGGTCAACGAGCCGGACAAGAACCTCAAGTACTGCACTGCCAAAGCACGGCACAGGTGAGGCCTTTCTCACACGCATGCGCTGTCATTTGTGTCCCATGAGTCAAAGCAGTACGACACAGCGTGATCTCTTTTCTGATCTGATCTGTAAGGCTGACTGTCCATGTTGCAATCATCTGCTGTCATTATCACACTGGTTGTGGATGAAATGAAACTCTTGGCCGTTGTTGACTTGCTGCTGCTTCCTTGCCGTTCTTATTAGGCTTCAGGTTTCAGGGCTCGACAAGAACGATGGCCAGGGCGCCAGTAAAAAGTAACGTCAGTACTGATGAACTATAAACTCACTGGCCCAATCAGGCCAGTGCAAAAACATTAGTATTTAAAAAAACGAAAACAAAAAATCACATTGGAAACTCAGCATCCTGCAGTTGTTTTGCACTACTTGTCATGCGCTGTTGGCAAATCAAGAGTTGTAGTGACATGACGAGTGGCTGTCAAATGTTATTTCTCTAATCTCAATCAAGCGGCAACCTCTGGGTCTGAAAGTGAAACCATGCAGATGGAATTTAAACTTGCATTCTCTCTAACGGCCAGCAGGGGGTGAGTTCACTGGTTGCGAAAAAGTCTGGTTCCATTAGAAATAATGGTAAAACTAGAACTTTACAGGCGGAAATAGGCGTGGCCTATCCCACGAAATTCAGCTCGATCCCCCGAACACGTGGATATAAGGTATTTGATATGTGCCTTTGTAGGTGGGAGTTCCAAGCTCAAATGTGTTGATCTTGCTTATAGCGCCCCCTAGAGGCAGAAGTGTGTGAAATTTTGTGCCTGAGGTACTCTTGAGGCTGTGAACCTACCTTGTGAGTTTCGCTTCCCTAGCATTTACCGTTTAGGCCGCAGTATCAGTTTTATGCACGGAAGGAAAAAATTTTTAAAAAGAGAACGATTCCCTGCTCCGCTGGTACTGGGAACTGCAATGCCTTGCGTTCACGGGTTCCGAACCCACTGGGGCTTGGACCCCTAATGAGGCTACTTTTCATCTGAATTATTACCTCAGTACCTTGTCTTGGGGCCAGTAACTTTCATAATGAGTCAGTCTCTAGTTTCACGTTTTCTTCAATACAACATGATGTTCAGTCTGTAAATCTTGGTCCTATTTAGGCGGAAATAGACCAAAAAGCAGTGTGTGCTTTTTGGGCTTGGGCCGGGACTACTTTGTGATTGACATGTCGCTACCATGGCTACCTGTTAATCAAGATGGAGACAACTTGTTTCCGCTGCTCTGTGTATTTTTTTTTTTTATTAAATGGCTGTCAGCAGGAGAGAGCAAGTCATGTCTGACTCTGTTAGTGTGTTTTGTTTTAAAAGTTTTGTTAACCTTTTTATTTATCATTTTAACTGTGATTACATTTTAGTTTAGTTTTTTTTTATATCCAGGATGTAATCAATAAATAATTAAACATGTTAACAGTATAACACATCTTAAAAGACTTTGGTTTTGTTGTAACACTGATAAATAACTTTTGGAGGGAGGGACAGTAAAAATTGTCTTGGGGCCAGTATGTTTCAAACCCACTGACCCGGTGGGGCCAGTTGCAAAAAAGTTGAACGTTAAACCCTGGGTTTGTTTTTGTCCTTAGCTGGACGAAGGAGCGTCGGGTCCTGCTGGTGAAATCATTTGAGAAGAAGAAGTGGGTTGTTGTTCGGCCTCTGCCCTTCTCCCGTACCTATCCACAACAATATGATGTGAGTTCCTCCTTTTTCCTGTTGTCCATGTGCGCTCCTGAGTAATCATAAGATTACCACATTCTTATTAGAAAGAGTTCCTTTTGAGGTCTAATCAATATATTTTATCCAACTGTAGGAATTGCAACACTAGTTTTCCAACACAGTTCATCATTACCTATAGTTGACATAAACAAAGTGACATTTTCACAATTTAGTGAGGTAAGCGGACTACTCAGATCCAACAGGAAAAGCTGTTAAAGAGTGATGCCAACAACACTTTACTTTGCCTATGTCTCATCCAGATGTGTGTACATGTGATGAAGCAGAAGAAGTGCCACTATATTGGGAACTGCTCATTTGCTCACAGTCTGGAGGAGAGGGACGTCTGGACATACATGAAGAACAACAGCTGTAAGCTCCCGGTTCCATCTCGAACCGCCACGTTTTCAGATCGGTGCATTTATAGCTTTTGAATATACAAGTGGTATACAAAAGAGTGGTGGTGTGAGATCTGTACTTCACATGTGTAGATCTGGATTTGTTATTCCTCACATTTTAATTTAATTGGAATAGCTTTGGGTTTGTCATTTTGTTTATATCAGTTAAAAAAAATTAACATGAGTTTGTGATGGGTGTGTTTTTATTTATCTAGGCCTGTTTTTCTATGTCTAATTAGGGCCTCTTGTCTGTGTGTCTCCTTTGTCCCACCACACCAGTCCCATAAAGGCCCATAATCACGTTGATTGAAGTGCCTACCGCACTACACTTGCACTGATTGTTCTGCGTGACACACTGTATTCAAGGTTACGGAGCCTGTCTCTCTCTGTCTCTCCCCTTACCTCGCTCCTCTGCAGTGAGAGACATGCAACAGATGTACGAACTGTGGCTGCAGCTCACCAATCAGAACAGACGCACAGATAGCTCTGCCGTTACCCCGCCCCCAGAGGACAAGCAGGTCACCATAACAGCAGATTACACAGAAAGCATGGTGAGTGGTTACAACACATTAATCAGCGATTAAACCTGCCACCTGTATTTTTACTGGCCTGAGTATCTTGAGTAAGTAACTTGAGTTGTTAAGAAACTACCTAAAGCTTGTTGCTTGCATTGTTACAGTACTTTTTTTTTTATATTTATACTTGACTATTAAACCTAAAAGGATACAAATCATAGAAATTCAGAAAAAGAATGAGGAACTTTGAATACAAAATGCTATTTAAAAAAAAAGGGTTGGACACAGTTTACAGTAACTGGCTGCATCTCTGTTTGCTGGAGTTGACATGATTGTTAATAAGTGTGTGAAAGTTGATCTTTGTTGTTTCAGGGAGGCCGGCGGTTGTCAGACGGGGACGATCTCTGAGTGTTGGCTGTGTGAATAGGGATAGAGGGACAAGCCTGCCATACCAGCCACAACTAAACAGTCTGTCATCCTGCCAGTCTGACCTCCTCTAGCATCTAGCCAGCAGTGTGAGAGTAGACTGACACCCAACGAAATGGTTGATGCAACCTATATATACACATACACAAACACGTTACACATCACATGATACATAAATCATAGGCACCAGTTTACACAAAGAGAAAGCATTGTAAGGACAGAAAATACAGGCCTTGGCTTGAGCATTGTGTTTTAATGTCCTGCTGCAGTTACACACAGCACCTTTAGGTCCCTCCTCAGCAGATTATACCGCAGAAATTCCACAGACATCTAGTTTTGCTCTGACTAAAACAATCATCTAGTATTCCCTAGTGGTCTCTGGACTGAGTGTCTCTTGGTTTTTTTTTTTTCTTTTTTTTTTTTTCTTTAGAAAAATCCTCGTAGCACTGAAACAGTAACAGGTCTTGGGTGGGCGCGCTGGTCGCAGCTCTTAAAATTTAGATTTAGCTTGGTTGTAGTTCAAAACTGAATAGAGTCTCTGCACTCCTACACTTAAAGTTGAAATTTTAACTTTGGAGTGCCAAAAATGCCAAGCCCTCAGTGCTGATGATGGCTCACGAGACTGGGGGGGGGAGGGTTCTTGGTGGACAGTCCTCGTTGAGCTGCGTAACAACCAAATCCTACTCTCCTTCCTTTGTGGGAATATAGTGAGAGGGTCAAAATAACTCTGGAGAATAATGATTTTGAGTGTAATTTTCTTTCCAAGGGGAGTTGTACTTCTTTGTTATATTGTCTGCCATATTGGTAGAATGCTATGAATGTAATGCCTGCACGGGCCTTTAAAACTAGGAAATTAGTCATTTAAAACCATGCTGTGGTCGTGGAGTGTATGCAAGTATATTTACATGCTCAAACAAAAAACTTGTGTAACATGGCAGTTTTCCCCTCTTTATTGATTATAAAAAGTCCCATTGATAGTCATTTATGTAATGATACTAACGGTTCCTGCATAGGACGAGGACAGACACGCACACACATTCACATATTAACCTTGTAGTTGCTGTCAGCCGAAACATCTCAGCTAATCCCCTGTGGCTAAAGTACACATGGTTAATGGCTCAAAGCAATTGTTGCCAAAGCGACTGAGGTGCTATTCACCTTTACGGACTTTAAACTGTATTGGTGAGCAGCTGACAGCGATGTGAAGCTGGTGTAGGAGGGCTGCAGAGAAGTAACTGCAGCACAGGTGTAGAGGCCTGGCTAGAGCTGCTCTCAGTAATAGATCGGTTCAGACCACTGATGCCCATTTAAAAAATTAAAATGATGACCTCACTTGGACTGAAGCAAAGTGAAAATGCTGACCATGCAGAAGACCTAAGTTGTGAAAAAAAACAGTTTTGTAATAATAAAAAAAGAGAGATAATTTAAAGCTGTGAAAAGCTGGGAGACGATGTCTAATGAAATAATTGAAGATTATTAAGAATGTATTTTCTATAGTTTATTGTGAGAATATTTAAGAACATTTAAAAGTAAGGGCAAGTAGCCACTTCTTCAGTTGAACTGGGGTCATCATTTCACTGAAAACCAGTCATGCCCCCACAGCCTTCAAATGGAAACTTGTGTTCCTCATATGCATCCAAATGTTATGTTCCTGACAGCTAACAGTAGCCCCTAAGATGAACCTTTTTCATTAGGGGGAAACCTGCTAGCTTGAGACAGACGCGCCACATATTGTGCCTATAAACAAACACATCAACATGTGACACGAACACACATGCAAAAACGAGCGCACAGACACACAGACACACAGACACAGGCAGGACATCTGTTGCCATCTTATTCCAGCCTTTAATGTGGACGGAGACATGACAGAGGTATGTCTTTATTCAGATACATATACACACATTATACATATTTACAAATTATGGTATACTACTAATAATAATTGATAACTTAGCAGTTAAGCTTAATAAATATATAACCTGAAAATTGTATTGATTACATAGAAGAAGTTCTTGTTATTGAGGTATTGCTATATATGACATGTAACGCTGAACTAGATGCCTATAGTGATTTTTTTTTGTTTGTTTTTATGATTCTTTTTTTTAATATATATATATATATATATATATTTCCTTCTGTGTGGGTTGTTCCAGACAGAGTTTGTACTGAAGGGGTTGTGTCATAGATTGATTTAGATAGATAGATTGAGTTTCAGGCTGAATGTGTGAAAATGGATTACTGAGGGTTACGTTTCTTACAATTAGAGCAGAGGAGTGAAAATGGAGTAACTCACCCAACATAAGAGGCTTTTTTTTTGTTTGTTTGTTTTTTTTTCTTTGCTCACAAGTCCAGCAGCTAAACTAGGATGTACAGAATATGGAAATATTCCTGTTCTGCATTGTGCAGATCAAAACATTTGGAGAAGCTGCGTAGTTTTATATCTTAAGTATTCATCTAAAATTTGTCCGAAATGACCTCAGCTTTGTGCATACAATCAACAAATGGCTTCAATTCCCAAAATACAAACATTACACCCAACCAGTACTGAAGAGGGTTACGGTCAATTGGATCCAAATGTTTAAAAGGTGAAAGAAAAGAAGATTGTACCTACTGATGTAAAAGATCATGAAACCACAGGCTATCCTGTGGTTTCATGATCTTTTACATACGGGTGATATGTGATATTCCATTTAGCTCAGAAGATAAATAGAAAATATAGAAATGATTGTGACACCAAATGCTGCAGTGTCTTAATTAGCCAGCTATTAAAAACGGACTGCCCACTCAGAATTTAGGACAGAGTTTCCAGGACTAAGCCTAAAATGCAGATCTCAGGTCAGTTTTGCTGGTGACTCTGCAGCATCTTTGGGAATTGTTGATAATGAGCCCTTGTCTGGAACAGCCCACAGGTATTAGCTTCTTTGAGGGATCGTATTGCTACTACTCCTAGTATTATGATGAATATGATGACGATAATAATTGCTATCTATTGACTTATTTCTATTTCTTCTCTATATGCTATTGATATATGTATGTTAATTGCAATGTATAACTCTCTTTATATATGTATCCATGTATGAATATAATAATTGACAGTAAATATGCATCTGTGTATGCAGCAGTGCACAGCTCTGTCTGGGAGGCAGTGAGCAGAAAACATCAGCTTCTGATAGCAACCGCTGTAGGTTGTCAGTAGTACAGTAGACCTGCTATATATTAATGTTGTCTGAGCTCTGTTTGTAGGCCTTCAGATTGTTTGGGCACTGGCCAAAGAAAAGGGAAAAAAAACAAGATGATGACTATTAAAGTTTACAGATCTATACTGTTAACTGTTTCCTCTTTGCAGTGGCTCAGTATTGATCCTACAACAGAGCTCGATGCTCACTGTCTGTACAGTTTTGTTTAAATTGTTTCACCAGGCTAAGACAGATCTGGCAACATAAGCATACATAGTAGCCTATATACTCCCGTATAGCGCCTTATTCAATATACTACACCTATAAGATGATACATACCCCTATTGTATAATCCTGCTTACTATATACAGTATATGATACCTGATACCTATTATAATACTTAGACACCCTTGTAAGGTAATTTAGATAAGAGATGGTGGAGTTGTTTTTTTTTCTGTGGCTGTGGAAGAGTTTGCTGTGGTCAGTAATGTGTTCCCATCTTGTTTTTCAGGGTGTTGTTAGGAGAGTGCCTTACACTCAAATGCTCTTTATCATTCAATTGTTGTTAGGAGCTGGGATTGAAAATAAACATCAGCCACAAACCAAAGCTTGGGAAATCTTTATTTTGGCTGGTAAACGGCAAAACGTTCATTTTAAAATTCCATGTTTATGTATGCCTGGGACAAGTGGAGAAAAAAATCTCTGCCCATGTTGGAATTCCTGCCTTTTAAAGAGAAGTTTGAAGTAAATTCAAATCCGAGCATTTGAGGGGAGGCTCATCTTCCATTGTTGGAGAAAGGCCAACATTGATGATGATGTAACTGACTTGCACAGGAGAAAAAAAGAAAGCTGGATACCTGTGCTGTATGTTCTGTGTGTGTGTGTGTGTGTGTTAAAGGCAGGCAAATAATGACACAAACTGGAGGGGTGGCAGGTTTCTGCTGCTGCATCTTTACACATGACAAATCTCATGAAAATGGCTTTCACCACATTTGCTAAGATTTTCCATCTTCAACACACTTGGTTTGCACTTTGTGCATCTCCAGTGTATACTGTGTCAGCCTGCTTTACCAAATATGACATGCTACCATTTAAGTTGAAAATGTTAGGAAACCAGTAGGCTAGGCAGCAGACTTTGACCCTGGTGCCAAAATCACAGTACGACAATAAAACAATCCAAGTTGCACATTGATGAACTAATGTCCTCGGATGTGGAAGAAATTTGGGATTGCATTGTTCCATTTTTGTTTATCTTTACGCCTTCCTGGTTTTACAAAGCCCAATCAATACTATGCTCCAATCAGAGCCAGCTAGAGACAACTTTGGAAACTGTAATGCAACCAAGACAACAAAATACTCAAAAGGCTCCTTACATAGTAAGTTGATGATTTTCACAAGGGTGAATCTGTGATACTTAGCATCTTTCTGTTTCACATTCTTTCTGACATAAAAAGCAGTGAATTGTGCTCCGTAAACATGGCTGAAGTTGACTAAAGGATGCTCATACCTAAAATATTTGTTTGTTTGTTTGTTGAAAGACGAGAACAATGACTATTGTCCTTGAAAGGTTTCTTTGCTATCCTTCATGCTTTGACCTTTATCTTAAATCGTTTCAAGTTCCTGAAGCTGGATGCAGTACAAGAAACCTCCAACATGTGCAGGCTCTCTCTTTGCCTCTCCTGCCATCATTACAGTATTCACCCTGTGTGTAAGCAGACACGGTTGCGTTTTGCTAATTGTCATGTCTGTAGTCAGAAGGTCGATGGCGACTTATAAATAAAGTTTATTTCTGCTGTAGGCATCAGACCTCATGCTGGATGAAGCACCATTTAAAATGTAATTATTACGTTCATCAAGTTATAGAAAAATGTTTCTTTATGATTTTCTTAAAAGTCACTTCACTTTAAGGTTCTCTTTGCTAGTTCTGACGAGTAGCTTTTGGCTTGATCTAACCCCAGTTTGTGCACCAGTTCTGGTCATTATGGCCTTCTGGAGTTTAAACGACACTTCCCAGCAGTGAAACAAGTTTCTGCTTAAGAAATGTTCGTGAAGCACACTGCCCTCCTGAAACAGTTTGTGTCATTTGACAACACACACCTACACAGCCACAAAAAATCTGACTTTATCAGTTTTCAATTGGGTAGAAATTATGATTTATTTAAATTGTTTTCAACAACTCTGATGAAGAAACCAGGGTTGTAAAGAAGTGGGGGGGAAAAAACAAGGCCTCTTTATTTTTAATGTATTTTTTCATTTTGATGTTTTGTTTTGTCTTGTCTTTTATTCGCCCTGGTTAAAAGTTCATGATCACACAAGTGGACCAAATCTGTTGAAAGCATTTAATAAACAGACTGTTTTAGAAAACAATGTGTTTCCCCATTTTATCGAAGCGCACTATTCCCTTTGTTGTCAAAGGACCCTGACATGATGTGTGTGGATGTGAAGGAAGTCGTGGGTACTAGTTAACTCATGACTGAAGAAGGTTCAGTAAATGTGGATGTCATGGGCAGAAACAATAGAACTGAGATAAGCAATGGTCTAAACACTTTCTAGTTTTAAGAAGAGCTTGGAGGGGGGGTAGCCTAACGGAAGGGAACTTATAACAGAAATGGCTAATTTTGGAAGATACCCACTTGAACTCAGACTGCTGAAGCTTCATATTAGGAACTTGACTACTGTTTGAACAGGATTTTGGAGCCTGGCGGCAGAAAGTTGCTCCCAGCCAGCCAGTGCTGGTGGTTGGGGAGTGTTGTGGTCGAGGTCAGGGCCCACGGTCTTCAGAAGTACACAGAATGATATGTCCACATACTTTTGGCCCTATAGTGTAGGTTTTGGTCTATTCTTCTGATATATTCCAGTAGAATGGGATTAATTGCTTATGGTTATTAAAGCATTTTAAAAGTGACCCTGGTATGGGATTAATATTGGTGCATTCTACAAAGAGGTGTTAATATTATTCTGTCTTCCTTTGTTTGTATCCTTATTGAGGCTGAAAAATAAAACACTGAAATCACCTCTCAGTATAATGCAATGTAACAATAATACCTATTCTCTGGCACAGTTATCAGATAATCTTAATATGATTGAACTTCACAGTGACTGCGTGTCAACTTTGAGGTTAATGAGCTTTTTCACACCTACAATGAATGGTAGCACCTCAGCCTGAGGCTATACAACAACTTAATACCCAATTTCGAAATGAAACGCTGAGGTGTTGTGCATTTTGTTAGCCTTTTTTCCCCTCAGGGGACAAGACTTGTCAAACTAATAAAATCGTGAGCTACACTCAAGCAGGTGCGTCAGTTTTTTGCTGACCGGTGTACCTCCAGGCAAATGAGCTATAATTAATGTAATTATTTCACCTATGCTCATGCTGCTATGACAAGCCAAAATGTCATACGTGAGAAACACACGTGAGTCACCTTAATACACGTGTATATTATTATACAGTACGGTGCAAATGTTTAATGCAGGCGTGGGGAAAAAATACTGAGTAAGCATGCTTTTAAGAACAGACATGTTAACTGATTATATGCATCAATTAACAAAATGCAAAGTGAATGAAGTGAACAAAAGTAAAATCACATCTTAACATCTTCGAGTCTGTCTGGGATTACATGGAGAGAGAATCAACTGAGGGTGCTTAAATCCACAGAAGGACAGTGGGTACTTCTCCGAGATGTTTGGGCTTACCTACCTGCTGAGTCCCTTCAAAAATGTATGCGCACGTGTACCTAGAAGAAGTGATGCTGTTTGAAGGCAAAGGGTGGTCAGGTTTTTGTTCTGTTCACTATTAAAGCATTCTTACTTTACAGCATTTTACTATGCCTGCCTAAAACCTTTGCGCAGTAGCCTCCTGTCCTACTTGTCTATTAAAATATTCTATTGATCATTTTAAGAAAAACATTCTAATCCAATTGGGTTTTAATGCGTATTAATTTTAAGTTATTATCTGGTAGCCTATCATGTTTTCCTGCACCCCCCTACAGTATCACTTAAATAATTTTAATTGATTGGTGATATTTGCATAGTGACTTTGCAGCTAGGTGTTTGTAACTTATGATTTTGTAGTTTGTTTATTACCCGCTCCATTACACAACCTCACTACTACACTTTTTTTTAAACTTAGGTAATACTGACGCGGCTCCAGATTGGCTGTCACCGCTGTGATGGACACACTTACTGACCAATCGGCGCTCTTTCCGTCGATTGCTGGGGAAGCACGCTGCTGATTGGCTTCGTTGGATACAATGGGGCGGACTGCGTTAAGTAACTTGTTGAGAGTGCAAAGTATGTGACCCGTGTACGTTTTGATGTCCCCAACACTTTATATGAGCTGTCAAGCACGTGTAAGCCTCAGTCGGCCTCCTGGTTCTTGTGCGGACTTATCATTTTTTTCTAATAGCCATAGCCATTTGCTTTATGTGAGCTGCTGACCAGCTCTGGCACATTTGTGGACCTAATTGCAATTTAAAGGGAAAAATCATGACTACAGAGATCCCGGAGATTTTCAGGGCTATTCTTGAGCACCCATTTACTCTCCCGAGCTTTGATGAGAATGGTAAGTGGCTGTCAGATCAAACAGTGCTTTGTTGGGGTTTTGATTTAAGTTAGCCTTCGTGCAGCTCCGTAAATTAACAGCTTTTTTTTTTTGCAAAGAAGGTAGAATCACTGTTTTTCAACTGTTTCTGAAGGATCTGCAAACAACTGCGTGTTTGTTGTGTAATCCCTGTCAGCTGATCTGGATGGGAACTGGTGCCCGCTGCTGGACTGCAGATCTCTGCAGTCCAGCAGCGGGTTTTAGTTAAAATCCAAACGTTAGCAGGACTCTTGAAATCAGTTTCCCTCAGAAGCTGTGGTCTTTTGACTTTCGCCACAGCTCCGAGAGATTGGCTAATGCAGTGACGGGGTCTTAGTAGGGAAATATTAATATTGGGATATAAGACTACATAGGCCTACTGTTGCTGATTTTGATTCCACCTACTAAAAAGGGAGAGTTTTTCCTTGCCACTCGCCAAGTGCTGGCTCATAGTGGGAATTACTGTGTCTCTGTAAATAACAAAGAGTAGACCTGCTCTATATGAAAAGTGCAATGAGATAACTTCTGCTATGAATTTGCGCTATATAAATGAATTGGACTGAATAAAGAGACCAGAGCACCCACTGTGGAAAAGCAAAAAGCATGATTGTCCTTCTGTTCGGGTTGAGTGAATGGCTTGGGAAAAAGTAAGTGGTGATTTATTTATACCAGCACAGTTACTCTGTGCTGGTATAAACCAGTCTGTGTGGATCTGTGTTTGTCACCTGCTGTCATCTCTCAGAGGTGTGAGTGTGAGAGTGAGTGAAGGGAAGGCTGGTGGGCTTTGTAGATTGATGATTCGATCTCTAGATGGCTCTGTTTGGATACATCACAGTCAAGTAATCACATTGAGTGATGTGCTGCTGGCCTCCTTTAACAGGATCTCACAATCTTACATGCTTAATGCTACACAAACAGTTCAGAGATATGTGATTATCTTTATGTCTGTATGTAAACTTTTAGCATAACTTTGGTTGCTTGGCAGGAGTTCCAGATGAAATCATGGGGCTCATGACTCTAAGTGTCTTTGATGGTCATATACAAACGTGAGAGTGAGATTACATTTTTCGATGAAGGGCTCCTTTTATTCCAATAATTAGATTAAAGAATAACATAATACAGTCAACACACCATGATCGCAGGGTGCATGGTTTGCATGAGGTTAATGTAACAGCAACTGTCAGTAGCTAAATGTGTGGCTGCAAAACATCATACCTAAACGGCAAAATAAGTAATTTGCCTCTAATTCACAAATATGTCTGTTTGAAAGTACCATGAAATACAGTAGAGCCTATGCAATTAGTCACTAGTAACTAAAAAAAATAGTTAGGCTATCAGTAAGTAGGCCTAATGGAATACTAACTCGTAACTAAAAAGTAATTAGTAGGCTTAGTATATAATCAATTGTCACTAATAACTAATGGATTTTATTAAGTAATAAATAGCACTAGTAGCCTACAGCGAGTAGTAAATTTTTAGGAATAAATGTTATAACAACTTGCCACGTACATAAGTCATGTTCTACATAACCGTTTCACACTCACCCTGGACTCTAATATAGGACTGTATAAAAGTCCTGTTTATTGGACCCAGCCATCACTTTATTTCTCGCGCTTACCGTAATACGACCGCTAGAGGTCGCAGCCTAACAATAAATGCAAATATGGACCGTAAGGCTGCTGCACAATCGACCTATAGCCTACGACCGAAAACCATTCACCTTTTAATAACTTTTCCGGAAAGGGAAATGACATCTTAAACAGATTTAATGTGCTTTGTGTCACAGGTGTAACACCAAAATGTGTGACCTATCAGATTCTGTGACTACACCCAAACGACGATGTTTTCCTAACCATAACCTAGTACTTTTGGTGCCTAAACCCAACCAAACTGCAAACGCTTCACATCGTCCACAAAGCCTCTGGCGCTTAACTTGCCATTTGGGTCACAGAATCACACATTTTGGTGTCACACCTGCCATGCACCATGAAGAGAAATATTTGACAGTAAAAAAAATCTTTGCCTTCTGGCATTTAAGTCTTTTTGTGACCTGGTGAAAAATTTAACTAAACACATGTCTGAGGTTTTATGTAGGCCTATGTTTGCTTTAAATTGTAAGATGGAGTGTGTTATTGTAAGATTTCAGGGTGAGAGGATGTTTCTGTCTAAAGACTCACACAGATTATGTCAAGGTTGAATAGAAGTAGTTTTCTGCAGGCCTTGTCCTTAGTCTCTGTGCAGTGTCTGTAAACTAAAATAACATTTGCCTGTTTTTTGTAATGGAGACTGCAGCATAGAACTTAACTGTGTATTGATAGGAACTGTGCACATAAGATTTCTTACTTTATTGTAAAAGCTGTACATCATGGTTAATGGTTGATGTCTTTTAGTATTCCAAGATAGCAGGTCGTTAACTGTGAGGTTATTAACTTGACTTAAGGATAATATTTCTGGAGTCGTTTGGAGGAATGTTTGTGTCCTTATTTTAATGCCAGAGGTTTTAAATGAGGCACTGTGGTATTTCATCAGGTGTTGTAAAGAGTGATGTTTGGTGAACCATGACAATCATCACTTTAGCAGCTGACCTTGAGGGCTTTTCCCTCATAATGGTGAGCCAAGGAACATGGGAGGACCACCGCGACTGCCATAAAACCCAAAGTTGGACAGGCTGAATAACCTATTTTGTGACATTGAGAAAACATTGGATGAGTTTACATTATCGATTGATCTGTCAATGAAAACAGGATGTATCAAGTGCACATGCATTCTGCTTTGTTTTCTTCAATAAGTGACAAATAAATAATTTAAGTGGGTTTTACCTTGTATTGAATGTGTATATGAACCAGACAAAATATCGCATGGTTTTTAGCACAAAGTTGCTCCTACCGTAAATAAGCAATATAACGTTAGCAGTTTACCACTTACTGGCTGAAGGTGAAAAGGCAGTTATGTGGTATCCGCCAGTTATGTGCTGTGGTGGCAACTCTGCATTAGGACTTGGTGTCCTTAGTTACTGGTGTTACACGCAGATCTTTGCCCTTGGGATGCCTACTCAGCTGCAGCAATGCACCCATAAGTACTGTAACCTAAGCCTCAAGGTGCTTCTTCAGTATGGCCAATGATACTTTTGGACTGCAGGACCCTGCACTTCAGTGACAGAGCGCAGCCGGTCGATATGTAGCTGAAGCTCACATGTTTTTGCATGTGAGCGGAGCGGCTGGAAGGGTATACGTTGACTCTATGCTGTATATACCGTCTGTGCTTATAATATGAAACATGTTTAAAACATATATAAGAAAACAAACTTTAACAGACAATCACAACAGGGACAAATTAGATCCAGGTCAGGCTGCATATATTAATTACACATATACATGGCGTGTCACGTCACTCGGTCGTGACAAACACGTGACTGAAACATATATAACTCGGTCAACCAATGAGAGCTCAGGTAGTGGCCGACGCTATTGGCTCCTCGCTATAATACCCGCCCCCTTTCAGCAAAAGTAGGACACAGCTGGCCAATCAGCACAAGGCTGGGTGGGAGTCTTTGAGGAAGAGGTGCAGGTTGTTGTGAACACCAAAACCTCCGGACTACCAAATTTTCCGAATAATTGGGTTGATTAAGGGAGCTGACGGTCGAGTTTGTTGATTTAATACCGTTAACGTTACAGATAACCTGGTACAGCAGGGAAACCGGCCGGGAAGCTAACGTTACCGCGCAAACAGGACAAGCTCGCTTCTTTGTCAGTTAAACTACGTGGATAACGTTAAAAACACGGAGGAAAATGTCGGGAGAGCCGATTCAAATCACACTGGAAACAACCACGGGGGCCCCGAGCGCGTTCCCGGTGGTTTTGAAGAAAATAATGGAAATGCCTCCGCCGAATATACTCGACGGCGACGACGGTAAGTGCAGCAAATCACCGGAGAGGGAGGAGCTAGTCGTGTGTTAGATAACGTTAGGTTAAAAGCGAGCTCAGCCTTTAAAAACATTTGTTTAAAATGAAACAATTTAAACAAATGTCTCCTAACAATATAACAACGTGTAGGATGTGTAAACATGCGCACCGATATTAACTTGTGCACAACACAGGCCTATCTTCTTCTTCTCCAATCCGTGACCTGACTAATGATGAAGCAGCGGTGTTGAAAATGCTCCACTGTTTCTAAGCATTTGACAGTTGAAAGTGACGATATCAGCTGCCCAAACTATTTGTACCGATGGTTTAAATGTGAGATCAAGATGAAATAGTAAAACTATAAGTGGTTTTACTGCTTTCATAAGTGTCTTGCCGCGGGGCTTGTGCTTTAAAAGGCTGATACTGTGCCGAGTAACGTTAGTCCGGTTCCAGCTTTACAATAAACCCGCCTGGCCTTCCAGACTTTTCCTGACATGCCCCTGATTTTAAATGCAGCTTTGTTGTCAGAAAGTCTGCCTTTTCCCAGTGGTATTGTTTTAGTATTTTGTTTACAGAAAAGGTAAGTAATAAATATGTGATTGAAATTGCAGGATCTGTCAACGTTTGTGCTAAAAGGCGTCAGTTACAGCTATTTTATGCCCCTAATGTTTTCATTGTGGTAATGTGCTTAGATAATCAGTTCATAGATTGTCCTGAACAGTTTTGTATAGATAAAACTCTTATTGGCTGAATCTGAGGGTCAACCTGCATTTTTATAGCAGTTCTATTCCTCTTAGTGTGAAGGAATTAAGGGGTACAATGACACAGATTTCCCCAGGCCATGATAGGGTCACTTGCTGAGCTACAGTAAGCCAAATGTGACAGCTAGTGACAGACCGTTTGTCTGGTTGATAATGATGCACTGTTATGTTTGTTAGGCAACCCAAGTTCGAAATCATCTTTATTTTGTTTCATTAGAGACAGACTGACTGGCTCCATGTAGGAAGTGCTGCATTTGCCTTGAATGACACACAACATGTCTTGATTTGAACCAATAACCAACAGACTCCAAACATGTTCAGAGGGGTGATTAATAATCTTATTTGGACATTTAGGTACTGTAGGTCCTAGGAAGGATAAATATCCCCAGACAGGAAGTATCCTTCAGAATTGGTGTTTGTATTGTATGCCTACACATGTTGTATTGTATGCTGGCACTGTATCTCCTTGACCGAGTCTCCTTGCCATGCTGTGTAAGTCTTCATCAGGCTCAGAACCTTTTTCATCACACCTGACTCACTTTATTTTCAGAACAGCAAGCAAACATTGGTTAGCTGCAATGTTTTCTGCCAAGTTGCGATGTTGCAGTTGAGAATTGCATTTATCATAGCAGTAGTGGAAACGTACAATGGGTCCCTATTGCTGCTGACAGGTGCAAGGAAAGCTGAGGGACATGTCTAAATTTGTGTCTTCTGAAGAGGTAAAACAAACATGTTTTACCTAATTAAAAAGGGTGAACTATCAATAGTGCTTTACTTGAACATTTTTCCTGTTGACCTCAATAAGATCAGACACACTACTGCCTTCTGATTCTGGGCCATCATGACATATGTGTGAAAACTGTCTTCCTGTGTTTCAGACACTGATAAGGAAAAGCTGTGTCTGGGAGATAATGTTGACCTGGGCGGGGGAGGTAGCGACATGGGTCCTTCAGCTGCCCTGACCCCCGCTATCTGGGATAAAACTATTCCCTATGATGGTGAAACCTTCCACCTGGAGTACATGGACCTTGAGGAGTTCCTCATGGAGAATGGCATCGCCACGTTACCTGAAGAGGATTCCTTAAAGTGCAGCCCAGAAGGAAACGCCGTGAAGACAGAGAAACTAAAAGCTACCCCCTCCACACAGATAAAGGCTACCAAGCCAGCAAGTGCCTCACCCCTTGCCCTGCTTCCCATCCAGGAACTGGACAAGTGTGAGGAGGAAGTGGTAATCCTCACCAATCAGGACTCTATCATCTGTGATGTTACTGCAGGTGAGTGGTGGTTGTAGTTTAAATGGGATGACTCTCAACAAGTTAAATCCATGTCCTCTTGAAATGAGAGGATTCAAGACATGACAATTTACTGTGTCATGCGGCTGAACGATTAATCGTTTTCAAATCAAAATTGCGATTTGAAAGAATGCGATTAGTCGTGAAGACGGCAATTTAAAATGTAGGTTAATTATACAGCACATCTGACCCATTTTAAACAGTCATGCAATTAATTCCGTTGTCATCCTTGTGTGACAGATCTGCGAGCCATTCACAAGCTCCATGCGCCTCCTGTTACAGTTGTACTCACCAATCGGAGCAGACACAGGGCGTGTACATTTTATGCCAACCGAACCGACACAGGCAGCGGTTGTGCTGCAGTTTTGTCCAATATCAACTCACACTGAAATGTTTCAGCAGCAGAGCGTTTAGCCTACACGTTTACGTGTTGTTAATTTGTCATTTTGTGTGCTTCAACTACAGATAACAACTCTGTAAGCCTGTTCCGTTCCGCTCTCTGTGTTTTATTGTTGATGTGTGATCGGGAGTCTGCAACGGGAGTTTTATTTTGAAGATCAACCGGATTCCCTATGCTGTTCAGTCTGACTTCTTGCCAATTATATAGACGTGTATAAGCTGGCAAATTCGCTGTGAAACTGCCACAATATAAGCATAGAGAACAACTTTACCACCAGTCCCCACCTGAGGGTTTTTGTAGAAAGTAATTTGGTAAGGTGGAACATGGTGATGACAGTGTGTCTTATGTCTGCACAGAGGTGACCACTGAAGAGGACAGAGTGACCCCCGAGCCCATCAACCCCGATGAAATTGAAGTCAATGTCAACTACGAACCAGATCCCACTGACCTGGTTCTGTCAAGTGTGCCGGGAGGCGAGTTGTTTAACCCCCGCAAACACAAGTTCTCTGAAGAGGAGCTCAAGCCTCAGCCTATGATCAAAAAGGCCAAGAAGGTGTTTGTGCCTGAAGAACAGAAGGTATGCAGGCAGAGAGAGAGTGTTTGTACATAGTATGTTATAGACTAGCACAGTATAAAGCAGAGCTTCAACATTTAGTTGCACACTCAGGTTTTGCATCAATAAATGTTTACATTTTATAGACTTTTCTTTGATGCAGTTTTCAGCATTTGTAGGTTTAATGACAAAACAATGTTTCCGATTTTATTGACTTGTTATTTCATTAGCCAGTTTCTCAATGCACAAGTAGTGTAAGGACAGTAGAGTCTTTCATTTGAGTATCTGACTTAGTATCTGGCTTGCTGGGTAGAAACCAGGCCATGTCACAGTGAAGAGTTCTGGCCACTCACAGTGACTCAGCAGTTTGAAAATCTTCATATTGATGTTTTCCTTCCTCCGCAGTCGGCCTGAGAACACAGCTCTTGTTTATATGCACAAAGGAGCCTGGCTGTCTGCCACATTACGCCCTCGGCTGTGGTCTGATTTGGGCTAATATGTTGGTAATAAGATACATGCTATAAAAGGCTGTTAAACCAGGTTACCTTAGTAACTGAGCTCAGAAAGCATGGTGTGTTGTGTTTTTTCACTCTGTCCAACCCTGCTGCTTCTTTCTTCTCCAGGATGACAAATACTGGCAGAGAAGGAAGAAAAACAACGTAGCTGCCAAACGCTCACGTGAAGCCCGCAGGTTAAAGGAGAACCAGATCACGGTCCGAGCAGCTTTCCTGGAGCGCGAGAACGCAGCGCTGCGGTCAGAGGTCGCCGACCTACGGAAGGAGTGCGGCCGCTACAAGAACGTCGCGGGTCGCTACGAAGCCAAATTTGGACCACTGTAAGGGACCATTAAAAAGCACTCAAAACTGTAAATGGACATCCATATAGCAGACAGCACAGGATCAGTCACTTTGTTTTTACACATCAGGTTAGAGACATTGTTTGGCTGACAGTTACTAAATCCATCATAACGCTGAGAAGATGGTGTTTGACTGTTGTGTTATAAAGGGAGTTAGCCACAGGGGAGGAGGAATATGGGGAGGAATAACGCTTTTGAGACGAAAACAGCCACGTGGGCTTAATCTAAGTTGGTGGTCGATATGAAAAAGTTGACTCTCCCTCTGCCCAGAGCTGGGACAGACACTCCCTGGCTATGACGAACAGCCATTCCTATTAGAAACGGGGATATAATGTAATAACTGATTGATTCTGATGCTGTTTAATGTTCTCTCCCTCCTCCCTTTGTCATTCATCCTTGTTCTCTTCTCTTTCAAGTGAGGCGCCGGAAGACCAATAGACAACAATTGATTTATTTGTCTAATGAATGAATAAATCAAACCAGTGGGGATGGTATGTGAAAACGGTAGAATCGATCAGATGAAGAAGAGGATAAAGAGATGGAGAACGTGGGAGCAGGACTGATTTTGGTTTTTATTTATTTTTGTGTGGGGTTATTTTTTTTTTTTTTATTTTATCTTTTTATCCTATCTACCATCCATGTGAGCAGTTTCCATAACAAGACGAGTGTGAAAGGATATTCAAGTGCTTCTTCAGTACACCTCTTTATGAAGTGTACTTGTGTACTCATGTTTTGTATGCCTTCAGCCGAAAGAGATCATTTGTGATTATTTTGTTACTCATTATTATTATGTAGGGGTGTCACGATTTTAATGAAAGTTCGAAATGAGCTCTCCGTATCGACCTACAATATCCAAAGCAGATTCTCCTAGCTGTTGCTTAAAGAAAGGGAATGTTCCCAATGCACAAGTGGTGTAAGGACAGTATACACGTGCATTTGAGCATCTGAATGTCAGTGTAGAAGTTCTGGTGACTTTTCTTTTTTTCTCTCTCCGCCCCTGCTTACTTGTGCGTGTCAGAAGTAAAAAAAAACAAAAAAAAACAGCATAGCTTAGCCTGTAGCTGCACTATGAGACACTGTAGTCACAGTAGTAGTTGGAGATGACAGAGGAACAACAAAACCTTTCTACTTGTGCTTTGTATATTTGTATCTGTATATTGTCACTTGTAATGTTTTTGTTACCTGCCCAGGGACTGCGGATGTGAATTGGCATTCTTGCTAAACTCCGGCATCTTTTTACATCTTGTATTTTTATACTGATGTTCAATAATGTGCTTTGTCCCTAACAAATAAGTAGAACTGGAAAATCCTCCTGCTTCTTCTCTGCTTCTCTGAAGTCACCTTTGTGGCAACATTTTGCCTTCCCTGTGAGTTATGTCAACAATGAGTGTGTCGTTGACAGAAAAACTCCAGTTTGTAGGCTATGCAACACACTGGTACCATACACCACCTCAGGCACCACAACAAATATGGCAGGTCATGTTTGCCAGCATCAGAAACAAATTATGAGGAAACTCAAGCTGTTGTTGTAAAGTACCCTTCTGCCATCTAGTGACTGTTACTTTTATTTTTGTGTTCACCAGTTTGTTCCCCAGTGATGGGTGACATAAGTTATTGTTACATTTTAATAAATTATTTAAATTTGACCATATGGCCTTAGTGTGGTACATTCCAAAAACAATGTGGCGTTTATATCACACTTCAGACCATAAAGCCATATCTATCTTTTTGAAGGAGAATTTGAAAACGTAAACTGGGCGGGAAATAGTTTAAATCGAATTGTGCATTTGGAAAATTGTGACACCCCTATTATAGAAATAAACTGAAAATTTTGATGAATTCTGAAACCAACTTGCCCATTATATTTTCAAATGTATATTATGTGGCAAGTTATGTGAAGAGCTGGGCTTTTCTTTGCCCACACAAACTTTGACTGTGACATTTCCAATAATTTAAGCTTCTTCAGGGGATTACAGTGACATGGCAAAAAAAGAGCGCAGCCATGTTCACTTCTCTTCATGTACAAGTACTCATTACCAGCAACACTGAGCTGTACATGCACGCTCTGCTCTCCGTGTTTTCAATGTATGTCCCACTGTCGTTTTTGTCACGTGGTAAGACGCCTGCTTAGCCTCTGCAGGGCGTCAATGTTGACTCGTCCAGTCACGCCAGTAACGCTTCAGAAGTGTCATGTAGAGTCCATTGATGCATGTACTGTAAATAGTAAAATGTAAAAATCATACTTTGTATCTGAGTTTGAAGTCTACAGTGCAAGTCAAGTTTTTTGAACAACATTTTAGTTTTGGATATCAAGCAATGAAATTGTAAACTTACAGTACATTTCCTGTCCCTGATGAGCTGACATTTGCCTCCACAATGACTGTTAATGTCTCAAAATGTGTGTTTAAGGCAGGCTGTCGGGTGCTAACAGGAGTTTAATTTGTGCCTTAATAAAGGCAGCGTGAGGTGAACTGTTTGACTTATTAGCCTAAAAACTCCCATACAGGGCTAGCATCAGCTATGAGACAATGTAAAGTAGGTTATGTGCTAATTAAAGTGATCAAGCTCCTACTTCCCTGTCATTCACAATATATTGCTTGAAATGAACATTCACAAAACTAGGTATTCAAAAACTTTTGACTTGGTGTGTATGCGCATTTCAACTGTATCAACTGTTAAGTTTTTAGGACATGGTGTTAGACACATTTATCCGACTTAATTACCCAACTTTTATTATTCATTTAAAAAATTGTGTCTGAACTTCTTTACTTGTTCTTTTTGACGTCTGGAAGCTGGCAGTTTTTGTTCTTTTTATACAAACCAGGAAGCCTCAATAGGCTGTGTTGGATCTTCTCTTTCATCGACAAGAAACCCCCATTTCACTGAAGTTTACAGGGGGGCGTATTGTAACATAACTCAAATTAGAGTTGTGACTTAAACCCAGCATTATTTTGCTTTCCAATTCTGACAAAAGGGGGGAGCTGTTGTTTTGTTCTTTATTAAACCTTTTTGGGGAAAGGGTTTCCAAGTGTAAAGAATGTTATCCAAGGAGAAACTCTTCTCAGGTGTTTAAACTCATCTAGATTCTTTCTTTTGACATTACAACCTGCGGTAAATACGACTGTCTGTTTTAACATCAGGCTTTTTTGTTACAAAATCCTTTTTAAGGAAAAAGTCAGGTTGACCACATGTATCTATAGTGATCTTTGTAGGAACAGTTTTGCTCCTAGCATCGTTGGTGTCAGAATGAGTCACATTCTCCATCATAAGGTCTCTGAAGTGTAAATTTTAAATTTCATTAACTATGAGCTTCCTGATTCGTTTGAATCTTTTTTTTTAAATGCATTCTGCTGTAATAGAGGTTGCATCTGCCTTCTATCTGAAACAGGTCAATCTGTTATCTTTGACGGTTTGTTTTTAATCTTCCTGGTTCCGTCTTTGTATTTCTTTGTAAAGAAACGTCATGACATTTTGGGTGAAGGTACCTTTTGTGTCTTGTGTATATAAGGTATGAAAAAATAAAGCCTTGTTGAGAAAGTCTTGAGTATTGAGTTCTTTCCTTCACTAATGTTTTTTAAGATTCTAGCAGTGAGCAGGTGTCTTAAGTCCAGTCTAAAGAAATCGAAGCTCAGCTCACCAGTGAAGTGAAGATATGATGGAAGTAGGTTTAAAATAGGGATACTGGACTCGAGGCTGATGCACCAATCAGAAGAATACATGGAAATATTAATACCAGACTACCCTTTGTATAATACACTGCTCAAAAATATTAAGGGAACACTTAAATAATCAGCTCTCGATGCATCAAATCCTTTCTGTACGTTGTATAATCTGTTGAGAACAAAATTACATAACTGTTAATGGAAACCAAAATCACAAACTGAGGGCTGGAAAAATCACACCAAATATTAAAGTAAAAAGAAAAATCACAGGCTGATCCAACATGTGTGACTTTCATGACAGCAACTCATAATGTGACTCAGTGGTGTGGATGGCCCCCACGTACCTTTATGATGACCGCGGATGGTGTGGGAGACCTCTTCCCAGACCTGGATTAGGGCCTCAATGGCTTCTGGACAGCCTGTGGTGCTACTTGGTGGTGTCAGATGCACCAATACATAACGTCCCAGAGGTTCTCAGTTGGATTCAGTTCTAGCCAATGGCATCAGTGCCTTTATCATCCAGGAACTGCTTACACTCTGGCCACATGAGGCCGGGCACTGTCCTGCACCAGGAGGAACCCAGGGCCCACTGCACCAGTGTAAGGTCTGACAATGGCTCTGAGGATTTCATCCTGGTATCTAACAGCACTCAGGATACCAGATTTTGCATCCCCAAACCATCACTGACCCAACACCACACTGGTCATGCTGGACGATGTTACAGGCAGCATAACATTCACCACAGCTTCTCCAGACTCTTTCATGTCTGTCATGTGTTCAGTGTGGACCTGCTCTCATCTGTGAAGAGAACGGGGCGCCATTGTGGACCTGCCAATTCTGGTGTTCTGTGACGAATGCCAGTCGGGCTGCATGGTGCTGGGCTGTGAGCACAGATCCCCTCATGTCTTCCTAGTAGAGTCTGTTTCTGACAGTTTGGTCAAAAACATGTACACCGGTAGCCTGCTGGAGGTCATTTTGTAGGGCTCTTGCAGTGCTCAATCTGTTCCTCACCACACAAAGGTGCAGATACTGATGCTGCTGCTGGGTTGATCCCCTTCTACAGCCCTGTCTAGCTCTCCTTGTGTAACGGCCCGTCTCCTGGTATCTCCTGCAGGCTCTTGAGATTGTGCTGGGAGACAGCAAACCTTGCGACGGCATGTTTTCTGTGGCCACAAACTGCAGAAACATTCCCTTTTTGGGGGGTTGTCTTACTGTTGCCTCTTCAGTGCACCTGTTGTCGCTTTCATTTGCACCAAAAACAAGTGACTTTGATTCACAGTCACTTATGCTTCCCAACTGGACAGACTGATATCCCTGGTGTTTAACATGATTGACTTTGACATGATGTTATACTGTGATGATTAAGTGTTCCCTTAATATTTTTGAGCAGTGTATAATACAGTAATTTCTGCTCTTGCATTTGCATCTGCCAGTGCCTCAACACTATTTTAACTCATAATCATTTCTTTCATTTGGTTCTCCCCAATCTGAACGTAAGTCCACTAAAAGCAATAGTTTGTAGATTGGAGAATCCCTAACAATTCAGCATGGAGTTTACACAAGATGCCAGTGTGAACTGTTGGGAGAGCTAAACCCATGGCAGAAAAGTGTGAAACATTGCCATCTGGTGGAGGACGCTCAGGGAGAGGGTGTGAAGTCGGAAGCTGAAGAAAGTGTGATGGAGCTCATTACCTTAAACTGACCCAGTTCACAACATTTAGCATTTCATATCACTTTCTACCAAGAGACACCCTGCCTAATGCATGTCGTTAACATTTATACAAGTAACCTAGCACATTAAATATTAACTCTTCATGATGGAACGCAGTTTCTTATTTTCATTCCATATCTGTATTAAATGTGTAAAGTAAAAGTTTGATTAGATAAAAAAAATGTATTATGTGCATTGATTACCTTTCTCGTTGTAACTGTAAATTTGTGGTTCTAACGAATGTAATAAAAATATAATTGAACAGTAATAAGTATATTTATTTCAGGTACCAATTGATGACAAACTAAATGCTGAATCTCACTGGATGAAGCCTGGTTAAGCTGTAAAATATTTTGTGTTTAGGGACAGTAAAGTGTTTGTTAATGGTGGCACTTATATAAATATCAAGCACCTGATGTGTTATAAGCCTGCCTGTGAGTATTCTTGAGTTTTTTAACATTCAAAGCAGAGGGAAAATGAAGACAAAAATATAAAAGAGAGCTTTATTGACATGTCAAAAAATGTTTCTTGAGGATACAAAGAAAATCTTCAAAAGCTGGAAAACTAAATCAAGGACTAGGCCGTGCCGTCTTCACCTCTTCTTGAAACCGTACTTCTTCCTTTCATAAAACAGGTCTGTTTTGGAGCTGCCCAAATTCACAATCTTAGGACAGCCATCTCGCTGTAAAGGAAACAGAAAGGAGGACAAAGGAGCCCGTTAAAAAAAAAAAAAAAAAAAGAAGCTGGACAATTCTTGTATTTGCAGCAGGGTTCAGATTAAATTCAAAGTGCTGTTTATTTCTTTAAGGTTTGCTAAGTCATAATAATTTATCTGTCTAGCAGCTTCAGTGCACAGTGACAGACAACAAAAGGCTACATGTGCTTTAGGACACTCACATCTTTCTCCTGGATGGTGCACTCTTTACAGTAGTAGGCATCAGAAACTCCAGGCCCTCCGCAGATGACACAGCGTCCCTGATAGGAGCCGTAGTTACACTCATCACAGATGCGCACCAGCGTGCACGGCCTCACATAGGAATCACAGATGACACATTTTCCATCACCTGAAAGGAGCAGAGGAAAGACAGATGAGATAATTGATTGAGAATTTAGTGTTTGTACAGAGTTAACCTGATGTTAACGCAGCCTTCACTGATGTTGAAAACACATCGCAACTAAATGAACGTTGACGTGCTGTATCACTGACATCTTCCACAGCTGCAACCTGCTTTATTTTAAGGACTGAAGACATTATAGTTCGCTGGAAAAGTTCAAAAATGTGTCTTAAAGATATAACTTTAACCTGCCATAATGTCACACTAAAACAAACGTGTATGTTTGTGTATGTGTCAATGTACAGAAGCCACAAACTTTTTCATTACTGATTGATCCCGATATTTTTGATAATTGATTCTTTAGTCTATGAAATAACAGGTAAAGCCTTATAGAAACTATCCACAACTCAATGAGATCTTTGAACAGCTTTCTTTTCCAGATGTGAAACTGTAAGACGGTGTATGTACAGTAAACACTTGGTTTGCGTTAATAAAAAGATATCAAAATATATCACAAAGCTAGAATCAGATGCTTGTACAAATATCAAAGGTTTAACAACAATGTGAAAGTAAAGCATACAAAGGTTAGTTTGGCTGAACTATATATGTCACATCTTGTTTACGACATGAACTTATACTTCTCTTTTTAGCTGGGAAACCATGATTGGTTTTTGTGAACAATTGTCATGTCAAAAAATGTTATTGTCTCATTAAATGCTTATGCAGAGATAACGTTATTGTTACATATGCAAAGATGAAGAAGACTTACGACAGCAGGCTTTAATAGTTACTTAAAACATAGAGGAAAACAGGGTTAAAATACTTAGTTATATTAGTCAAAGATGGAAACACTTACATTTCTCGCAAAGTCTCCCGATAGCTGAGGAAAGAAAACAAAGCAGTCAGTGCTAATAATAATAACGTTAATTCATATCGCTTTGCTAGCTTAGGGTGAATACACGTTCACTCTCTCATGTTTAGCGAAGTCCATTATTAAATACACTTAAGTAATATTCTGTGAAATTTTAACATCACCGTAGCGACAGAGACTTGTTGAGACATTTGTAGGCTAACACCAAGACTAACAGACTTTCAATGAAACCCATGCTGTAACTGTTAGCATGGCAGCTAACGTTAGCTCGAGCAGAACAACAACAAAGAGCCTCCAGCTGCAGCAGAAACAACACTGTTAAATAATCCGTGGACTTAAATAGGCTAAAACGTACCGACACCGGCTTGTTTTCTGCAGAAGATCAAATCTGGATGATGTTTAGCCATTGTCGCCTAACGTAAGACGAGCGCTGCTGATTTGGTTGAACTTTCACCTTTGAACGGGAAACTTTGTACGAGGAGCTGCATTACCGCCACCCAGCGTCTCCAGGAGGGGAGAGAAAAGACAACGATTATCATTTCATCCTGTTTGTATATAACGTTACAGTCACTGATCTTGCTCCATATCCACATTCTTCTCCAAAAATATATTATAATTTATTTTCAATAAAATCAATGAGGCTGTGTACGACTTATATCTTTTTAAATAAAAAGCTGAAATGAAATAAAAATTGTCACCGTCCTGTCTGTTTTATAAAACTAAATCAAACATTAAACATTGTTTCTTGCAGGGGTTTGTTTTCAATGTATATATTATTAAACATATAAGCGACATAAAACTGAGACTGATAATTATAAGTTTAAATCCCATTTTTGTAAACAATCTGAAAAAGTCAAACTAACCCAAATGTTTGGCCCTTGAAGGACCTGCGGCACCGCGGCCTACAAAACCGTGACGTCACCACTGGCCGACACATCTTTGTCAGTGAGCAAAATGGCAACTTACTGCCTGACTATCGCCCGGCTGCAGGTAAGAGACTGAAATTGGCGAATTGCACCATATTTACAAACCTGTGAAGGATGTCGCCTGCTGTGTTAGATTTAATAAACCCATTGTAATGTTAACCAGATCTATTTAAAGCTCCTAGAGCCGTTTCTGATGAGAAATAGCATGTGAAACAGTCACCGGCCGGCTGGCCAGGTCATCGTGTCCTGACTGACTGAACGCATCCAGTGGGCTACATCTAGTTTGGCACTGGTTTAATAAAACACGGCTAATGTCTCAGTTTACTACAAGTCATCATAGATACAATTATCCTTTAAATGAACATAGTTAGGTTCGTTTTAGAAATGGAGTTTGGTGTCTAATAGCAAGGTTAACTACAAGGTTAGAGCTCCCAGCAGGCACAGACAGGCGAGCAGCGTGTAAAAGATGGAAAACTTAACTTAAATTATAATAAATAATGCCATAAGCACTGTCTTAACCAATAATTTGGGATTGCTTAAAAGTAAAGTAATTTATTCGGTCTTTTAGTTAGCACGATGTGTGTCATATTTCACACAGCAGTGTGCTGTCAAGATTTGCACAGGTGAACAGTTAAAGATAAGGGACCACCAGCTGTCTAAACTAAATATCTGAACCCTGGGAGACTTAAAAGAAAAAGAGCACATAACACTGTCTTCTAATATCGACATATTAAACAATACCTCTTGTAGGCTTTGAAAATCACATGTTGTCTAGTTAATGACATTGGGCTGAGCCCTGACTGCCATTTTCAGCTGTTTGTGAAAATCTGAGAGAAAAACTTGAGTCATTAAAAGCACTTGAATTGCAAAAATATAAATCGTAACTCTACCAAATTTTAGTTTGCACCAAAATAAAGTGAATAATAAATATCGATATTGCCCAGCCTAAATGTGAACCCTTCTTTGGCTCTGTGATGTCTAATGATCTGTTAATACTTGATTTAGCTTCATAATTGATTGAAAGCAACTTTTTGTTCACTCTGATATCCATCATATTTTCCAAATCAATACATTTTTAGGCACAATATAATATATATATATAATATTTTCTATCTGCTCTATTCCAAGAAGATTGTCAAAAGATGGATAGAAAATTGATTCTAAAATGTATAAAAATCTTGTAGCCCTAATCTATTTATTTAAGCTACCCAAATAAAGTCTGTATGTGGGGAAACAGTGCTGCTGCGGTTAATAGTGTTTGTTTGGTTTTGTCCACAGCTCTGTGGTAACGCTTGTACTTGTACCATGTTTTGGTTGTTGTTGTCGTCTCCAGCTGGCTCTGGGCCATGGTGCACGGCGCCTGCATGTATCAGCAGCTTACAGAGCCAAGGCCAACGTGTCTATGAGCCGCTTTGAGCCCACCTCCTTCATCAACTACGAGAGGCTCCAGTCCAGCATCGACATTGTGCGAAAAAGGTCAGTGTTCTCCTAATCTACTCTATATTTGTTCTGGCTCACATCACTGTTTCCTCTGAACACTCCCGCTACATCTGTGTGGTTGTTTGATTTGTAGTGTTTGTTTGTCCTTTACCACAGTTTTTCCATCACAGTAGTAGCCTTAACCAACTCTTGTCAGTCAGCCTGACTCACGGTGCATTTTCAACTAATTTCTAAAGTATTAATATTTATCTTGTAATATATAAAACTTGAGAATATTATAACCCCACAACTCAATAGTTTTAATTATTCTGCTATTTTTCATTTGTTGTTTTTCACACTGTAGCTGCATCCTCACCATCTGCCCTGTCCCCGCTGAAATCTCCTCTCCTGCTGTAGCATCCTACTATGAATTAAAGTTTGTTTCATTTTTCTGTCCAGGCTGAACCGGCCACTCACCTTGTCAGAAAAGATCGTGTACGGCCACCTCGATGACCCCCACAACCAGGAAATCGACCGCGGTCGTACATACCTGCGCCTGCGTCCCGACCGCGTGGCCATGCAGGATGCTACAGCCCAGATGGCGATGCTGCAGTTTATCAGCAGCGGCCTGCCAAGGGTGGCCGTGCCCTCCACCATCCACTGTGATCACCTGATTGAGGCCCAGACCGGAGGAGTGGTAGATCTGGCCAGAGCAAAGGTGAGGGGTCTTGTTTGTTTATGTTAATTGTACTGATGTAATTGTAATGACTTGTTACCAAAAGTTGTCATCCTGATTCTCGTCCTAGGAAGTCAACCGTGAGGTCTACAACTTCCTGTCCAGCGCTGGTGCAAAATATGGAGTTGGCTTCTGGAAACCAGGCTCTGGAATTATCCACCAGGTATCAATGGATGTAGTGCCTGGAAATGACAGTTATTAAAGCCGCTGTTATTTTAGCAAGCTGACGTGAAGATGTCATACAAAAACAGATCATCCTGGAGAACTACGCCTACCCAGGAGTGATGCTAATTGGCACAGATTCCCACACACCAAATGGTGGTGGGCTTGGTGCCATCTGCATCGGAGTTGGAGGAGCAGACGCTGTAGATGTCATGGCAGGAATCCCCTGGGAGCTCAAGTGCCCCAAGGTTAGCAGAAAACAATATTTTGCACACATTCTGTTCTGTGTCGTCTTGGACCTCTTGTTTCCTTTCACCTGTTTCTTAAATGTTCTTGAATTTTCTTTCTCCAAAGTAACAGTAGTTGGTTTTCTTTCCACCTCTAAATCTTTCACATAATTCACTCATCAATCTCTTGAAGGTGATTGGTGTGAAGCTGACAGGCACCCTTTCAGGCTGGACTTCTCCTAAGGATGTTATCTTGAAAGTGGCCGGCATCCTGACAGTGAAGGGAGGCACTGGAGCCATCGTAGAATACCACGGGCCTGGAGTTGACTCCATTTCCTGCACTGGTCAGTTAAAAAAAAAAAAAAAAAAAAAAAAAGAAGCTTGTTCATCCTGACTTCATTACAGTTTGATATCTATCTCTCTTATGTAGCTTGTGTTTGGCTTATGTGTAATGTTAATCTTTTTTATTGTGTGCAGGAATGGCCACCATTTGCAACATGGGAGCAGAGATTGGAGCCACGACCTCCGTGTTCCCCTACAACCACCGCATGAGGACCTACCTGGAGAAGACTGGACGTGGACGTATGTGTAGTGCTTTGGTCCTTCATAATGTTGTACAATTTGTAAATGTTTATTTTCATGGAAACTCACTTGTTATAAATGCAAGTTTGGCGTCTTGTTAGTGTCTTAACGCTTCCTCTCTTGTTTCTTCCCAGAGATCGCTGCTCTGGCTGACGAGTACTCTGACTTGTTGGTACCAGATGAAGGCTGCGAGTATGACCAGGTCATCGAGCTCAATCTGGACGAGGTCTGTCTATTTTTTTACAATTATCTTTTGGTGTTTTATATCTACTCCGGTGTTGTCGGAGAATTACTAAGCTTGTCTATTAGGCCCGAGAGGTGTCACTTGGTTTTATTTTCGTTGGACAACTTTTTATTTTTTTTGTTTGCTTGCTTGCTGGGTCGAAAAAAAAATAAAGGTTTTTGTTGAGAGATGGAGTCTTGCGGAGATTTGAACTGAGGTAAGGACTCATTAATTGGAGGTTGAACTGTGGGTTTTGTATAGAGCGCTTTATGTATAATACACTGTGGTGAACTTTGTTTCTTGTTATCTGTAGGTAGCAAGATGTATATGATATTTATTGCAATGACATGATTCTCAAATGATCTTTCTCTGAAATTATTATAATTTGATGCTTCTTTCCCATCATTGCACATAAAGCATCCCATTTTATTCAGTCCCTGTCTAACCCCCTTCCTTCTTATCATGGCTGACATCTGCAGTAATAATGGATTGATCAAGAATTTTCAATTGAAATAGCTGTTAAGTAAGGTGGAGTGATTGTCTTGTACTGAAAGACACAGGTCCTTTTGTGCATGCAAACATGCATATGTTTTTGTGTAAATATATAGAACATTGAATTACGTTAACATTATACCTAAAAATTGCAATTACATTAATTTCCAAATATCATTCAGCCCTAATTACAATTAAACATGACATGTCATAAATTTCTGCAAAACATATAAATAAGTGAGAGCTTCGCTTCACTCACAGTTTAGTTTATTTAAGAATAACTGATTTCCTTGAACGTTGTGTTGTTTCTTTCTCCAGCTGAAGCCACACATCAACGGACCCTTTACCCCTGACCTGGCTCACCCAGTGTCTGAAATAGGTAGTGTTGCTGAGAAGAGCGGCTGGCCACTGGAGGTTAAAGTTGGTAAGAGCTGACCAGGGATGAATCTGCTTTAGACCTTCTGCTATTTACTGTGCTGCATTTCAGTGCATGAAAATTACCAGCGGCTTGTGTTCAGCAAAATACTCATTCTGTTGGCTCCATACTCCTTCAGGTCTGATCGGCAGCTGTACCAACTCCAGCTACGAGGACATGGGCCGCGCTGCCTCTGTGGCCAAGCAGGCTTTGGATAAAGGCCTGAAGTGCAAAGCTCAGTTCACAGTCACCCCTGGCTCCGAGCAGATTCGTGCCACCATCGAAAGAGATGGATATGTGAGTGTTGTCGATACACAAATTAAGCAGGGAGCTGCATCTCCCTTATACTAATGATTTACAGTGGGGGAAATAAGTATTTGACCCCTTGCTGATTGTGCAAGTTTGCCCACTTACAAAGAATGCAACGATCTATAATTTTAATCATATGTACATTCTAACAGTGAAAGACAGAATCCCAAAGAAAATTCCAGAAAATCACATTATATGAATTTATTAAAATTGATAACCATCTGATGAGGAAAAACAAGTATTTGACCCCCTGGACAAACAGCATGTTAATATTTTGTAGAAAAGCCATTATTGGCCAGCACAGATGTCAAACGGTTTTTATAGTTGGTGACAAGGTTTGTGCACATTTCGGCAGGGATGTTGGCCCACTCCTCCCTGCAGACAGCCTCCAAATCATTCAGGTTCCGAGGTTGTCGCCTGGCAACTCGAATTTTAAGCTCCCTCCAAAGATTTAATTGGATTCAGGTCTGGAGACTGGCTAGGCCACTCCAGAACCTTGATGTGCTTCTTCTTCAGCCACTCTTTTGTTGCTTTGGCGGTGTGCTTAGGGTCGTTGTCGTGCTGAAACACCCATCCTCGACCCATCTTCAGCTCTCTCA
>NC_060163.1:8383141-8393474 GCF_021292245.1 Micropterus dolomieu | reverse complement strand
TAGTGTGTTACCAACCGTTTCTTTTGTAACTGTGGTCCCAGCTGCCTTCAGTTGATTCATCAGTTCCCCCCCTTGTGGTTTTGGGATGATTCCTCACCGTTCGCATGATCAGGGACACCCCACGAGGCGAGATCTTGTGTGGAGGCCCAGACCGAGGGAGGTTGGCGGTGGTGTGGTGCTTCTTCCATTTCCTGATAACTGCACCGACAGTTGATCTTTTCTCTCCAAGTTGCTTTCCGATTCTCTTGTAGCCCATCCCAGCCTTGTGCAGATCAACAATCTTGTCCCTGATGTCCGTAGAAAGCTCTTTGGTCTTGCCCATGGTGGTGATGTGATGCTGGTTGTTTGGGTGTTGACAGGTGTCTTTTATACAGGTAACGAGGTGAGGCAGGTGTATTTGATGTAGATAATTGGTTGGGATTGGGGCTGTGTCTTAAAGAAAGACTAACTGGCTTGTAGGAGCCAGAATACTTGCTGTTTGGTAGGGGGTCATATACTTGTTTTTCCTCATCAGATGGTTATCAATTTTTATAAATTCATATGATGTGATTTTCTGGAATTTTCTTTGGGATTCTGTCTTTCACTGTTAGAATGTACATATGATTAAAATTGTAGATTGTAGCATTCTTTGTAAGTGGGCAAACCTGCAATATCAGCAAGGGGTCAAATACTTATTTCCCCCACTGTAGCTCTGGGTGACCAAAAACTCAAAAGTGTTGTGTCTTCTGTAGTCACAGATCCTTAGTGATGTTGGAGGTGTGGTCCTGGCCAACGCATGTGGACCCTGCATTGGTCAATGGGACAGGTAGGCAACAGCGCTACTTTGGAAGTGTTTGCACCGTGGCTTGCAGTGGCAAAATAGTTTAGTTTGACTTAGGTGTTTTGTTTAAGTAAAGATATTGTGTGTGTGTGTGTGTGTGTGTGTGTTTGCATTCAGGCAAGATGTGAAAAAGGGAGAGAAGAACACAATCGTCACCTCCTTCAACAGAAACTTCACTGCCAGGAATGATGCTAACCCTGCCACACACGCCTTTGTCACCTCCCCTGAGGTAAACTCACAGTTGAATAATTCACGCTACTAGATGTTCAACACTTGGTTTGCTAGTTGTGACACTACCAACGTACACACCCCTGCATATTATGAAGCTAAACACCTTCCATCTCCTCTTCTTCCTCAGATTGTCACTGCCCTCGCAATCGCAGGCACATTGAACTTCAACCCAGAGACAGATTATCTCACAGCCCCCAACGGTGAGAAGTTCAAGCTGGACCCCCCAAATGGAGATGAACTCCCTGCCAAGGACTTTGACCCGGGCCAGGATACCTACCAGCACCCGCCCGCTGAAGGCCTCAGCCTTAAAGTGGACGTCAGCCCTGAGAGCAGCCGGCTACAGCTGCTGGAGCCCTTTGACAAATGGAGCGGGGGTGATCTCAAGGACATGAATGTCCTTATCAAGGTCAGGTCTTTGACATGGCATCGTCTAGGGCTGGGCGATATGCACCAAAAAGTCATATGTTAGGTTAGTTAGGCAGAACTCCGGCATAAAATATTTATTGGTATTTTCTGCTAAGTTGGTTGGGGGAGTTTAGGGACATGTTTTAACTATCTGTAGGACCTTAGCTTGTTTGTATTTCACCATTTTAATTATACTTCATTCTCCAGATTATTTAAGTGTCACTGACTTATTAAATCCGCTTCCTTCAGTTCTCTTTACACTCAGACCTAACGTACCTCTGCTGCAGACAGGTCAGTGTGCCCCGCTTCTTTTTGTCTCTCCCTGTATGTCTGCTCTGGTAACTTTCTCCATCAGTAGTAGGCTACGTTGTATAAAGTTGGCGGAGGAAAAAAAGCAGAACTTGTCTTCTGGACCTGTCCTCCCGCGATTCCATTCGCAGCAGCAGCTGCGCCGCATGTTAGCCTTTCAAAACAAAAGCAACGTGGTAGCTAACGAATTACATTATTATTGTGTTCACCGTGGCTTTACCTGGTCCGTGCTTGTAAAATATCCACCGACTTGTAACTTTGGAAACATTAATGAACTCAACATCAGACTATATCGGTATAAATGGTATTGTCTAATTTCACATCTCTTAAAATGATATCGGTATACCACCCAGCCCTAGTATCACCCCTGTTGCAGTTTGTCTTTTAAACGTTCTAACTGCAGCTGTGTACAGAATGGTAATGTTTTCTACGTTCCCTTTCCGGTCTCCACAGGTGAAGGGAAAATGCACCACAGACCACATCAGTGCTGCTGGACCTTGGCTGAAGTTCCGCGGCCACCTGGATAACATCTCCAACAACATGCTGATTGGTGCGGTCAACAGTGAGAATGACGCCATCAACAAGATCAAGAACTACCTGACAGGGGAGTACGGAGGAGTCCCTGATGTGGCCCGTCACTACAAGGTGAGGTACCAGGAACTGGATTATTGGGGCAAAGCTGCTCTTTGGCAGCACACCGCTACTTTCTTCAGGTAGTCTGTCCTTCTAGCATTGTTGAGTTTAAATTTGGATTCACAGACTTGTAGTGGGACGCCATCAAACTAATTGCCAAAGATTCTGATAATTGATTTATCATTTTCAAGCAAAAACTCTGGAAATGTGAGGTTTTGCTCATTATCGTTGTCATTCTAAGTCGAATATATTTGGGTTTTGAACTATTTGAAAATAATTACTTGCAACAGAGATTCCACTTGAATAAGGACTGTGATTGGCTGCTTTTGCTGGTGGAGGTTGTTGATAGTGAAGGCAACATTAAGCAAGTTGAAGAAAGACTGCCAGCGGTTCCCCCCTTTTCACTATCGCACATCTAGCGAAGACATTTCCACTGCGAACCTCTGCCCACCGCGACCTCACGCTCTCCATCACAGTGGATGGGAGTCGTCTCCCATTCAGTAATGAGACTTGGTCGAAAAAGAAATTTCTTAGCTCACAAAGTAAATGAAAGAATCTAAACACGTGATTGTGGGAAACGTAATCAAAGCAAGATGATCATATACAATATATCTGTATAATGCTGCGTGGCGCTATCAATACGTGAATGAACACTTATTACATATTTTTATTAAAAACTGAATCAAGTTACATAAAAAATGGGCATCCTTTACAGTTTAGATTTTAACAGTGAACAAACCCTGCACATCAAAACCTAAATCACAGATATCTGCAGCTGGGCTCTCGTTTGCATCGAGAATTAATATGGCTTAATGCTCTTGCCATCCTCTTGTGTGTAGGCCAACGGTGTGTCCTGGGTTGTGGTCGGAGATGACAACTACGGTGAGGGCTCCAGCAGAGAGCATGCTGCGCTGGAGCCCAGGCATCTGGGAGGAAGAGCCATCCTTGTTAAGAGCTTCGCCAGAATTCACGGTACTATTACTGCTGAAGACTGTACTGTCAGTATGTATGAAAAGAAGTCCTAGTTTTCAACCAACAAACCTGTCTCTGACCTCAGAAACTAACCTGAAGAAGCAGGGTCTGCTGCCACTGACCTTCAGCAATCCATCAGACTATGACAAGATCCGCCCTGATGACAAGATCACCATCAAAGGACTCAAAACCTTCACTCCAGGAAAGGTAAATACATTACAGCTGAAAAAGGGGCCTCCTTAAGGTTGTTGTTTTTCTCCTAACGTTGTCGTCAGCAATGAGAACTCTGCCTCTTCGTCTCGTTCTCCACAGCCTCTTAGCGCGGTCGTGAAGCACAGCGACGGCAGTGAGGACACCCTGGAACTGAACCACACTTTCAATGAGACGCAGATTGAATGGTTCAAGGCGGGCTCCGCCCTCAACAGGATGAAGGAGCTGCAGCAATGATGAAGAGGAGTGAGGAGAAGAAATGTGGATGAGGATTTTCAGGGGGACAACAGGGTGATGAGGATTGTGGGGAAGAAGGCAGATGAGGAAGATCCTGGTAATGATTGGGCCATCATCTGCATTTGCACACAGTTTGGACTGAAGTGATGTGTCTGTATACCTCTAAGACTTCAATGTTGTCAGATTACTTCAGACTTACTCGCCAAGCTAATGTTGATGAAGGAACAATTGCAACCGGTCTGTTGTCAGATATTTCTATAATCCAAAGTATTTCAGTCCATTGCATTCTTGAAAAAACTGAAGCTGCTGTGTTTCAATGTCAAAAAGTGATAACTGGTTAGAAATCTGTTGTTTAAAAAAAAAAGGGGTGTTCAAACAGGTCAGTACAGCATGGAAACCACTTCACACTGGAGCTCAGCCAGCTGATGACAGTCAGTCACCTTGTTGCTTAAGGATTGTGTTGAGCACTGCATAGCAATAATATTGAGCTTCAGTCAGTCATTGCCATTCAGCCTGCCTTGATGTTATTGAAAATGAAGTGTAACTTGTGGGACGCATTGAACATTACAGATTGATTACTGTATATCTACAAGTGAGAGCATTTAGGGGTCCGTTTTTGTATTCACATCTTTCAGCGAAGTGTTTTTTTTATTTTAATTTATCACACTACATATTGTCAGTGTTACAAAAGGTTGCAGAGAACCACTGCAGACATTACCTAATATCCAAAAGGACTTGTATGCTTTAATACTGTGTAAGAATACAGTAACAAACCTCCTTCTTCCCCGACACCATCACTACCACCATCCTTAAACTGACCTCCTGATCAGCCCTTAACCTCTTTACAAGGTCAAACGCGTCATATGGTTTTCTCCATTGTTTGTTTATTTATATTTTTCCTGCAAAAGCTTCAGTTCTTGTGTTTATTTTACAGAAAAGGCTTTGGGGAAACTTTGACTTGTGTCCTTTTCCATCGCATAACAAGTGACTTTTTGTATTCATTTTACCCCAACAAAATGAAGGTAGATTTAACGAAAGGAACAGCACACCCGATTTTATTGAAATCTGATGTCCACTGCAAATTACTATGTGCTTTAAATAAGTAATTTGGCTACCGAGATTACTGCGTCAGCTGGTTTTGGTCCTGTGTGGGTATAATTAACTGAAGTTCACTCCAAAACCACCTAAACATGGGGTTGTCGTTACATCAGATCACAAGGCTGTTGTGCTTTTGTCCTCCACTGTTACACATAAAATGCAGTGAAGTGAAGTTGGACCACTCTCTTCCTTTAACCCATTGTATGTAAAGTTCTGGTTTCATGTTCATTTCCAAGTGTTTGTTTTTTTTTCTCCCAGGTTATCTTTTCTGTATTTCAGAAATGCCAGTGGGTTGTCAAATAAAAATTCACAGATCTCATTACATTTACATTTGCTCCAGTGATGTGACTAAAACCAGTCTTAAGATTGAGTTACCTGGTATTTTTTCATCCATCCTGTTTGCTGAAAATTAATCATGATTATCATGTCAAGTAGGCTCGTTGCAAGACTTTGAAACAATGGTTACATTCAAGAATCAAGTGTTTATCATCCTTGTAAATGTATGAATTTAAATCCTTGTATCCTTTTTAGAGCGATAGGTTCTTGACAGCTCAGATGTGTCTGCACATCTGGCCATTTTAAAATCTCACTGTCCCTCCATAATAAGACACTTGTCTCTTCTTATCTAGCCTTCATCTCTTTTCAGACAAAGAGGCCCGGAAATGATTTACTGGGAGGAATTTCCACTTGTAGAAGTAAGAAACTGCAACATGCTGCATAACAATAGTACTATCGATATACCATAACGGCATGAATACAGAACCAGAGCAGTAAACCGTTTGTAGGCTGGATGTTTGAAGAACCCCTCTAAATGCTCAGATTTGAACAATAATTTGTCTGATATGATTTTCTACAAAAAAAGTTAAATTATCTCTACTCATTGCAAAATAATGAGTAGCCTATTTAAATATACAGATATTGTTTATTTCAAGCAGAACTGAAGAAGTCCTTTGGATGAGGGACAAAACGTCTTCCAGTATCTTCAATCAAGTCCAGTTGCCCTTGACTTTAACCTTCGTTGGATAACTATGACCTGGATGACTGAGAATCTTCATAGACATTTATTTCAAGCGTTTAACAACTGAACACATGTCTCCTACTTCACTGGCAATTCCATTCTCAGTGTATGCGGACTGTAAGTTTCAAGTTTCCACATCAGATTCATGTTGAGCACAGAGAGATGTTCAGCAGATGAATGTGACAACAGACTTCTGGTGTCAGACTGGTAACAGTGAAGCTCAAACATCCAAGTGATGTGACAATAAGCGAAACACATTTTTGAGTGGCTTTAAACATGCTTTGGCTTAATGTGTCATGTAACCAGTGCATTCTGACCTTCAATAGATGTCTTCCAGTTCTGGATTTGCTAAAGGTTAGAGGTGAAGTGCCATGCTCAAGAGCATCCTGGTAGCATTAGTTAAAGGAATTATATTTTTTATTCACTTTCTTATATAAATTATAGAATTGCACCCTGTTCCTATTTGGAACACCTCTCAATATAATGTAGACCAATACAGCACCGCATTTCACTGTGACCTCAACAAAAAACGTTGTTTTGTCAACATAAAATTGCGCATTATACACTTTGAAAAGTTAGAATTTATGAATTGGTTGTGTACCTGATATAGTGGCCTCTGAGTGTATATATGGTCAAATGTGCAGATGGTACTTACAACTAAATGATGTCATCAGAAACGTCCCGGATGGAAGTGGTCTATTGATAGTGAATGAGAGAGGAGCGTTTGTGCGAAACGGGGATGGACGCCAGACGTTGCCTATAATAGGCTACATCTCTTTTGAAAGGAAAATGACTGTATGCACGAGAGCGTGACAGGAACAATTAAAAAAATAATAGTAATACAACCGGAGAAATAACACGGGCTGTTTGAAGTTTGCTTTAAAAAGCAATGGCATGTTTTACATAGACAAAAAAAATCCCACCACTTGTACCATGAGTAGATCTGACTTTGACATTTTATTTTGAAGGATTCGCCATACTAGCTCGAGCTTCACGCACAATACCTGTAGGCTATATGTGCAATTGTGTGATGGCTAAATCAGATAAAAATATACCCTGTCCCAGACCATTCAGCAGCCAATCAAAACTTACTCTTCTGATGAAAAGAAAAGCCCATTAAGAAACGTTTCCATCCATGAAGGGAACAAAGAGTGGACTGTGGCGTGGAGAAGCCCGCTGTTGTTTGTAGCTGCACAGTAACCCCCTGCACCCCCGCCCCGTCTCTGCCGCCTCCTTTTCATTTGCTGCTTCTTTTTCATCCCGCCTGTGTGCGCCGCATCCATACCAAGATCCTCCGACTTATTCACCACATGTCGCTCCGCCGCTTTCACCGGGTTTAATTACATAATTTGCCCCATATCGCGTCTGACTGACAGCTGATCGGCGCTTTAAGGGTGAGTAATCCTGTAATCGATCGGGTTTATGGGTGATTTGTACCTCACACATCCAATAATTAGGCTATTATTCTGTGTCGAGCAGACGGTTTATTGTGGGAAAATGATGTGATAGCCTTGAACTCAGAGCACAGATTTAGGCTACCAACTCCTTATTATCCGTATATGTGGCATGTTTTATTTATTCTGGTGTCACATTTTTTTGGCCGTCAGCTGAGCATCCTTTCGCCTTCTCGTCTCAAGCTGCCTCAGTGTGAGAATGTTCTGGAAACAACCCGCCTGAAGGGATTTTATTTTGTAGTGAATTATTTAGGCTCGTTCAGCCTCACGTGTTAACAAAGTATGCCATAAAACAGGTAATGCATGTGTCTCTTTAAAATGTTAAAGGGTTTAAAGTTTAAAGACTGGCTCCGTGTGTGTATGTGTGTGCGTGTGTGTGCAGGGTAGTTGACGTGCCTGCCATGCTGATGCAGGGGAGTACAGACAGCCACAGTGCCCTGGTTTCACAGGGAGGTGCTTCTGCCCTTTTGTCTGCTTTTTCAAAGCTTCTCCAGCTCTTCTCCTTCCTCCAATCCAGTCTGCAACCTGACTTTTTTTTTTTTTTTTTTTAAAGCAGTTATTAAATCTTTTTATCAACTCATTTGTCACAGAAGCACTGCACAGTGTAGACCCATTGAAGGAGTCCACTTTGTTGGCTTACTCTTGGCCTAACAAGAGGGGCGATGAAAGAGGAGCTCAATCAGTCAAGTTGCTGAATTATTTATAGGCTACATATTAATGCCTTGTCATCAGTCGTGGTATGATCCGTCTTCTCCTCTGTGCCACAGTGATGACGGACGTGTGTTAATCATCACTGCCTCAACACTATGATGCCAGGAGGGTAAAAGCCCCAACTCATCAGCCATTTGCAGGATAATTTTGCTAAATGAGCTTATAAACGGGAGAGATTAAAGGCACCCCTGCCTTGATGCGGAGGACCTTTGAACCCTTGCACTATTTGGACATGGTCTCTAATGTAGCCTTCTCTAATCCTCCATTTGGTATGGAAAATGTGCTTTTCCAAAGAATAACAGTAGAGTCATAAGGTCTTTTCAAGGATGTAAGAACGCTACCTCACAATTGCTAACTCATTACATAAAGTGTTGCTAAATGTTAACAAGAAATGACACACTGCAGTACAAGAATTACATGACAGAAAAAAAACTGCTATTAATGTAAATTTCTGTAATGCAGTCTGAAACACAGTATTATCAATTACATTTGCAACTCTTTATACTCTATATTATTTTAATTTTAGTGTATTTAAATTCATTTGACATGAGATGGAAGAGATTGTAGTTCTTAATGTAATGATAGCAAAGATGCAGGAGCGGCAGGTGACCAGACGACGTCAAACTAAGACAATAAATCCCTACTTTATTTTAATAAAATCACCCAGAGTCAAACATAAGAACTAGACCTGTAAGCAGGTCTAACTTAGGCCTCATCCACACTACTGAATTTTTGTTTTAAAACGGGGACCTTTTGTTACGTTTGCACCTCCTGTCCAGACTAAAATGGCGAAAACGAAGACCTAAAACATAGAAGTTTGAAAACGCTACTGATCCCATTTTTTGTTTTAAAAGTCCGGAGAGCGTTTTAGTGTGGATGTGCAAAACAATGACGCAGACGCTCACGTTTGGCTCTCTGAGTGGGTCTTAGAAGTCATGCAAAGCAGAAACACAATGCTACTGAGAGAGTTTTTGACTTGGTATTTTTATAAAAAGATTTTGTACTGTGCAAATAACACTTATAGCCTGCACTTGTACTGTGCATGTCACCATATTAGCCTACTTTGCAACAACTCCCAGTCTTTTTTCTGCCGCCACAACCGCTTTTAACTCCGTGTTACATTCAGTAACAGTCCCAGCTCGATATTGGTCCATGCAAAATAAAATCTGGTTTGGTTCTTTGTCTCTATTTCTTTATTTTTTTGCCAAATCTTCTGTAACTACAGAATAGACCATCTGCTTCATGTTTACGTGAACGGTCACTAGATGTGTGTTTTCAGTTGTTTTAATGTAGATGGAGATCAACTCTGATACAGCTAAAAGACTGTGGCGTTTTAGCATCCTGACAATAAACTGTTATTTTTTCTTGATCACAGATCTGTAATGTTGAGAAAGCTAAACTTTTCTGCTCCAGGTGAGGCTCGAACTCACAACCTCAGCATCACTCTGCAGGATACTGTCTTATAAGTACCACGCGCTGACCGATTGCGCCACTGGAGCCTGATGCTGTAGGTCTGAAATTTCCATTTGCACAGTATGATATTAATTTTTTATGTAAATAATCTGAATTTAATGAACAACCCTGTGGCATTAGAACAGTGCTTGCCCTATCCTATCAGTGAATGATGACAAATCCAAACCAAAATAAAAGCACAAATTTTATGAATAAAAGGAACCATAAACTATACCACCATCGACATAGTGGACTAACAGCACATCGCCCGATGAGTATCAAGATTTTAGCAATTCCTCAAGGTCAAAATACTTCTGCATTTGTCATTGACTTAAGTAGTAGTACTATAGCATAACATGGAAGCAGTCAAGCAAAGCACAAGAACCTCAAAACTTTACCTAAATATACTTAATATACCACTGATGCTAACCATCACTGACAGCATTACCACTAAAAGCCTTACCACTTGGCCACCACGACTACCTTTAAGCAGCTGTATGACATCCTCCACCACAGCTTAACACACAGAGGACACACTGTGGTTAGTGCTTGTCACAAAGCAAGAAGGAGTGTAGAGTTTACACAGGCTCTCTGTTCACCCATCATTTTACACAAAAAGACAATATAGCACTGAGTATTCCTTGACCTCTGTGAAGAGCTGCAATTCACATTCTGACAAAATCACGTAAATTATGCTTTTTCTTCAAGCACATAGAGATTGTTTTTTTCACCCTGTAACATCAGTACAGACCACACTTGTACGTTAATCTGCTCTTTTGTGAA
>NC_060163.1:8382170-8383121 GCF_021292245.1 Micropterus dolomieu | reverse complement strand
TTTTTAAAACGGGGACCTTTTGCTACGTTTGTACTTACCATCCAGACTAAAACGACGAAGTTTGAGTTTAAAACTCCGGAGAGCGTTTTAGTGTGGACATGCAAAAACTGAGGACTTTAGAAACAATGACGCAGACGCTCACGTTGAAACCCCGTTTTTAAACAAAAACAAAGTAATGCGGATGGGGCCGAAGGCACATTTGTGTTTTTTTTACTTGGCAGCGTTTTAGCATCCTGACAATAAACTGTCATTTTTTCTTGATCACAGATCTGTAATGTTGAGAAAGCTAAACTTCTCTGCTCCAGGTGAGGCTCGAACTCACAACCTCGGCATCACTCTGCAGGATACTGTCTTATAAGTACCGCGCGCTGACCGATTGCGCCACTGGAGCCTGATGGTCCAGCTCTGAAATTTCCATTTGCACAGTCTGATATTAATTTTTTTATGTAAATAATCTGAATTTAATGAACAACCCTGTGGCATTAGAACAGTGCTTTCCCTATCCTATCAGTGAATGATGACAAATCCAAACCAAAATAAAAGCACAAATTTTATGAATTAAAAGGAACCATAAACTATACCACCATCGACATAGTGGACTAACAGCACATCGCCCGATGAGTATCAAGATTTTAGCAATTCCTCAAGGTCAAAATACTTCTGCATTTGTAATTGACTTAAGTAGTAGTACTATAGCATAACATGGAAGCAGTCAAGCAAAGCACAAGAACCTCAAAACTTTACCTAAATATACTTAATATACCACTGATGCTAACCATCACTAACAGTAAACCTATAATTTAAGACTATAAAAAACTACAGAGGGACTAAACAACAACAGGCTCAATATGTGTAGGTAGATTGTATCAAGCAAGCTTCAGGCGCCAACACACATGAAATCTCATCAAGGAGAAAACTCATAATTCATCAAGTCATGGATGGGGATCAAAC